>NC_053446.1:37307757-37607757 GCF_007990345.1 Gossypium hirsutum | reverse complement strand
AGTGATATCATTTTGTAACTTAGCGTTCTTGGTAGGTGGGAAATACTTCATGAGGAATCTTTCTACTAACTCTTGCCATGTGGTAATAGAATCTGGTGGCAATGAGTTCAACCAGGCTTAGTTTTTCCCTTAGTGAATATGGGAGTAACTTTAATCGTAATGCATCTTCAGATACTTCGACTAACTTGAAGGAATCACTCACCTCCATGAACAATCTTAGATGAAGGTGAGGATCTTTAGTAGGCATTCCACTGAATTGACCCAGTGTCTGAAGCACCTGTGATACGAGTCGCAAGGCCCAAAATCAAGCTCATGAACGTGATGGGCTCAAATTTCCTCAAGGCCCAATAACGCGGTCAAAGGCCAAGCAAATCTAAAAAGGATTGAATGAGACCATCCAAGAATTCATTACCAAGACCCTAAATGTGTACAGGACCGAAAAATAAAATAAAGATTCACTTTCTTATTTTCAAGAAAATCAAGAAACTGAATCTTGGTCCAATTTTGTTGTTTCAGACAATTTTAAGAATCAACAAAATCAAGATTTGAAATCTTGGAAATCTTGGTCCAAGAAATCGAATCTTGCAGCCAAGGCGCATTGGGTTTCATATACAAGCTTGAACGAGCCAATTTCGAGAGCAAATGGATCACAAGACCAAGTTCTTGAAAAAATGGCCCATTAAGATGTCTACAAGCCCATCCAGAAGTTTGGAAAGTAATTTAATTGAATATTAAGCCTAATTATCAAAGTGGCCCAAATTGTAAAATATTTAAACTATAGGTCCAATTTTAATAGGTGGATCATCATGTAAGAATCCAACCCAAGGAGCCTATTTAATTGCTTTGGCTAAATTCCCATTAAAAGTCCACACTTAGAATTTTTTTATTTTTTTATTTGATGAGTTGTCATGTTAGTTATTCCATTAGGGTTAGAAAAACTTACTTTGGGGGCTTATAAGTAGCATGGAAGCCCACCCTTATAGGCACATAATTGATTTATGTTTTTTTGAGTTAATAATAATTCTCTTTGAGATTTTCTTCAAGAATTGCTCTTGAGTTTCTTACAGAAACTGTTTTAACAATCTTTTAGATTGTGGGAATCATCTTCAAGCTTTTTCTTGCCAAGATATTTTTATTTGAGGGGGAATTTGAGCCATTGAAAGGAGTTGTGGATTCTTAATGTTTTCAAGGCTTCTTAGGATGTCATCTTCTCTTTTCTATCCTTAATTTATCGTTTCCTGCTTATTTAAGTTAGTTCTTGCTGTTTTAGCTTGCTAATTTTATTGGTTTTTGTTCTAGGTTAATGCTTCAAGAAAGACGTTCTCCTATCTTGATCTGTCAATAAACACATCAAAATTAGGAGTTTTAATATTTTCTTCTTGTTTCAAACATTCTTGCACAAAACAGTTTTCTTTTGTCTTTAAAATCACTTTTAACAAATCTGTTTGTATTTTGTTTTTCCAGATCTAGTTGGGGAGTTGTCTTGACGTCCATGGATGGTTTCTTCCCACCCAAGAAACCCTAATTCATTCTCTTTTGGACTCTTTACTAGCCGGTTCATCTTTCTTTTGTTTTAATTTTGTTTGACTCTCATTTGTGACAACTAATTTGTTTTCATTGTTTCTCATTTCAGTTTACTTTCGTCTAGAGATCTAGGATAAGTCTACAACTTGAACAAACTTTACGATCTCTTCCACATTCATCTGTCTCTTTCCATATCAATCTAGAATATCACTGGCTTCAGCTCAAATTGTTGTGCCTCGATTTCGAGTTTCCTAATACTAGAATTAAGCTTATGAAATAATGGCACGACATACTGTCTTAAGGCTCTATCCCTATCATCAGCAATAAGGATAGGATTTTGAGTATGATTTTCCCCGTTTCCTTGATTTTGATTTTCAAAGTTCATCTTTTCAGTCCTACTCTAAACTATTTATCTTCTTATATGTCGAAAAGTCCTTTCAATTTCAAGATCTACGGAGAGTAAGTTCATAATTCGATAAATACTCATAAAAATCTGATACAATCACAGAAAAATAATTAAATTAGAATTAAATAGAAAAATAAACCAACAGGCAATTAAAAATGTCACAAATAGTGTCTTTTAAAACAGTCCCCCGCAACGACGCCAAAATCTTTGAACGACAGAAATGTGCAAGTGTACACAATCGTAACAAGTAATAAAGTGACAAGTAAATGTCGAGTTATCGTACCCATAGGTACTGTGAAAGAAAAATATTTATGAAATGTAAAGTTAAACACTTTGGTGATGAAAACAATATTTGATTTGAAAAGGTGTTATGAAAACCAAAAAAAAAAATTAACTAAGAAAAAATAAAAAGTAAAAATATTCTAATGTGCGATTTCTAAAAGATGAGTTTAAATCAAGATGACATAAATGTATTAGATCAATTACATTCTGTAACCTAAAATTACTAAACTCATGTTCATGTTCTTACAAATAATTTCACGGCAACTTGGTATTTTGCTAACTAGTGCACATACAAACTTACTAAACCAATTAATCTCTTGAACATATTACTATGTCAGTTCAAATAATTAATCAATTTTCATAAGTAAGTATAAGATTAAGTGAACTAACTACATAGTCCTATATTGGAACAATATAATCACAATAATCTTACAAGTTATGCAAGGCTAATGTATCGTTTAATACTGTTGCTAATTTAACCTTTAGCTACCTTAAAAGATTAAACATGCATCAATTAAATATTGCATCAATTAATTACAATTTCAATTCAATTAATAATCAATTCATTTGTTACCTTAAAATGCAAGTACAACGTAGGCATGATTTTATTTAATTGAACAAATTACCAAGGCCCAATAACAACACAAACACGATTATAATAATTTAAGTGGACAGAATGTAATCTGTAACAACCTATTTTCAATAAATCAGAATATGGTTTGGGACCAAAAATCAGAAGCTGAAAAGATTTTATTTTATTATGATTTTATGGTCTACCACATGATAGTGTTACCGTATAAAAATTTCGTTAAGAAATTTTATCGTTTATATGTTCAATTTGATAAAAAGGATTAAATCGCGTAAAGTGAAAAAGTTGAGTTCTAATAGCTAAAGGTATTAAATAGCTATAGAACTTTAAAGTGGAGGTTCTTATATGGTAATTATTGCATAAATGAGTTAGTGGAAGATATTGGCTTGGCAATTTTGAAATTTGGTTTAGTTTTAAAGGTTAATTAGGTAATTAAGTAATTAAAGTCATAATAAATAAAACCGAACAAATTGTCATCTTCTTCAATTCTTTTTCAACTGAATATTAGAAAAATAAAAGCCATTTTTGGAAGCTAGGGTTCGACAACTTTGAATGCTCAATTGGTAAGTGATTTTTGTCCTGTTTTTAATGATTTCTATGTTTTTAAGATCGTTGTAGCTTAATCTACCTAGCCCGGGGACTAATTTGTGAAACTGTTAAACTGTTAGGGTTTTACCATTGATGAACATGCTTGAGTTTTGAAGTTTTATGATAGAATATAGATGGCTGTTGCAAGATAAAAAAACTTTTGTAAAGAGATTTTTTATAAAATTATCAATTAGGGGCTAAATTGAAAAATAAAAAATATTGTATGGTGAAATTGTGAATTTATGAAATATATGGGCTGCTACTAAATTGTATAAAAATTGGCTAGGCTTGGGTAAGGGTTAAATTGCATGATTTTCATTTTTCGAGCCTTGGAACTAAATTACAAAGAAATTAAAAGTATAGGGGAAAAATGACAATTTTTCCAAAAATATGTGTTGGACTAAATTGAATGATATATATTAAATTGAGTTAAATTTATCCGTATAGATCCAATCAGACCTTGTACAGAGTTAGATCGAGGCAAAGAGAAAATCTCAGATTAATCACCTCCGTATCTACGTATACATGTCAAGGTATGTTTGTGTAATTAAATTGAGTATTTATGTAACACCCCAAACCCGGCCTAGACGTTATGGCCGAATCTGACGTGTCACATCGAAGTGTTTCTCAAAGTTCAGACTTGGTGATAAAACTCGTTTCTTAAGTTTGGAAACCTCTTTAGTAATGTTTAACGGGACACTTAACCAAATGTTTGCCTTAATAAGTGCTATTATTATATTAAGTTGATTTAAAACGTGAAAGCATTTGAAAACTCTAACGTTTAAAGTCCGTGTCCTTGAAAACGATAATTATTTTAAAATTCATCTTCTCCTAAACTTTCAGTTTAAAATATGAAAGCAAAAGCCCAATTAAAAATTTAAACCAACTTAAAGGCCTTATTACATAAATAAAACCCATCTTATTATTTAAATTAGAATAAAAGCAAGTGTGATCGGTAGCAGTCGTGTGACCACCTCCGAGTCTCTCGCAGCACCGAATCGCCTAACGCTGAGGATTACCTGTACCGTTAAAAGGAGAGGGTGAGTTTACGAAACTCAGTGTGTAATCCCCTACCAAAAAGTCAGCATACAACATGTAGTAACAGTCTGGGCCTTAGCCCTAATTAGTAACATCACAGTGTGGGCCTTAGCCCGATACAGTAACAGTGTAGGCCTTAGCTTAATACAATAATAGTGTGGGCCTTAGCCCAATACAATAACAGTGTGGGCATTAGCCCAATACAATAACAGTATAGTGCAATAATGCAACCCATCCCAATCCAGCTAACACACCACTCCGTACCACCAACACACCATGTGGGGATAAAATCGACCCACCCAGCCAACACACCAATATCGTAGCAAAGCTGCTAGTAACAGTATCGCAGCAAAGCTGCCAGTGACAATATACTTGCTCCATAATAGTATCGCAACCCCATGCAGTATGTCATGTCATAAATCATACGTGTATGCAGTATCTCATATTTGGTAACAGTCGTGTATATATATCATAGAACAAATCGGTCATACACATATTTCAACTCCTAGGGGTATAACAGTCATTTTATCCAATGGGGGTATTTCGGTAATTTTACCTTTGAAGGTATTTAGGTAATTTTACCTTTAAGGGTATTTCGGTCATTTTACCATTCGGGGGTATTTTGGTTATTTTACCTTTCGAGGGTAATTCGATCATTTTACCTTTTGAGGGTAATTCGGTCATATTACCCTTTAAGGGTAACTCAGTTATTTTACCCTTCGGAGGTAATTCGGTCATTTCACCCTTTGGGGGTAATTCGATTATTTTACCCTTCAAGGCTAATAAATGACCCTTCGGGGGTAATTCAATGACCCTTCGGGGGTAATTCAGTCATTTTACCCTTCGAGGGTAATTCAGTCATTTTTCTCTTCAAAGGTAATTCGGTCATTTTACCCTTTAGGGGTAATAAATGACCTTTTGGGGGTAATTTGGTCATTTTACCCTTCAAGGGTAATTCAGTCATTTTACTCTTCGGGGGTAATTCGATCATTTTACCCATCGAGGGTATTTCAGTCATTTGCCCACAATTCACATGTTGGGCTTACCACTCGAGCGATCGCACACTCGTATGGACTCAAACGCCTTGTTATCGACTTTTCAGCTTTTCGTCGATCTACGGTTGTAGTGGGTGATTACACTCCTGATTTGTGAAACGCACCACGATCCACGAGCACCCAAAACTTACATTTGACCAAGAATCTTAATTAATCGCATACACAGTTACACAATCGATTAATCTCAAGTTATCACAATCGCCAACTTACCCCAACCTGATCGAGCAAAGAGGAACGGTTTGCCTATCCAAAGTACTCACCAACTTAAGACCTTTTGAGAGATTCCTAAGCACCAACAGTAACGCGCGAGAGAAATAACTACGAAAAGCAAGCTCCACGATTGGCCCCAAAAGAATGGGAGGATTCGGCAAATAGAGCAAACAAAAGGGAAAGAGTTGACTAGGGAAGAAACTGAAAAGATAAGGAGGATAAAGAAAAGAAGAGATGGGGGAAGAGGGGTGTAATATTCATTCACAAGGAGAGAGGAAAAGGTTTGGCTTAAGAAAAAGGAATAAATGGTTGGGGTTTTGGGCAAAGGAGAAAGAGGAAAAGAGCAACAAAGGTAGAAGGGAAAAGGAAAAGGAGATTTTGGCTAGAAGAAGAGAGGAAAGGGGAAGAGAGATTCGGCGAATAGCAAGAAGAAAAGAGAGAAGAAGAATAGAAATGAACTCGAGAACTTGGAAAAATCCGTACCAATCGCAAATAGGTAAACCAAAACTGACCAAAATTTTCAACTGCAAAAGAGGGAATACTCCCCAATACTGAAAGCTTTAGTAGCCTAAAGACCAATTCAGCACTAGCAATCCCCCTAGCCGAATTTCCTAGAGTGCCAGAGTCCAAATTTGGCACAACTCTTCCTCTCAGCAACTCCTCGATTTTCTCCTCAAATCTCTCCCCTTATCACTCCACCAATTTCTCCTCAACTCCCTCTATGACCAGTTCAAACTTTCTTCGACAGTATTTAACTCCAACTCTACCACTTACATGGCTCAAGCAGCAAAACAAATACCCCATTGCGCAACCCAAGACTTGAACCTCAGACCTCACAGTACACAACACACCACCTTGCCACTAGACCACAGGCTCTTTTTGTTGCATAAAACCAACAATAATATTTATAAAGCCTATAAACCAGCGTCCAAATTCATTTAAGGGAAAAATTAAAAATTCTGCAGAACTCAAGACTTAAACCCCTAACTTCTCAGACACTTCCAAACACTCTTAAATCACTTAACCACTGAAGCTGACATTCATTTATGTCACTTCCTTGCACAACTAATATTTATGTGCAGTCTCCTAACTGTTCTCTTGTTCAAAACCTATTTCTTTTAGGTCCAAAATTTGAGGTGTTACAATTCACCCCTCCTTAAAGAAATTTCGTCATCGAAATTTCCAATTATCAGATCAGTCACATAACACAGACTCCACCACTACACTTCCGCTACGCACTCTAGTTCCAAATTTGGTATATGGCCCAACGACGAGGACCCAACTCGAGCACCTCTACGACCTCTACCATGGCCTCTTGTACCTCATCCGCGTGTACCTCTTGTGCTCATATCAAATAACGTATTATCAGTTTAAGAAGTTTTATGCATCAGTTTGTAATTCCAGTAATTATTAATAGATGTCTCATGAAAAATAGTAACCAGAGTTTTGTTTTCGCAAATCAAGGTCTTCCTACAGTTTCAGTTTACTCTACCTAAAGAGTTTTAGTACAGTCCTACTATCTATGGTAGACTCTCAGTGTATTTCAGTTCAAGCAGTCTACAATATAAAGAAAACTTATGGATCTGACGCTGGAGACTCGGTGTGCCACACTTGTAAACCTTCCATAACACTTTAAGAATAGTTTTCTAAAAATCCAAATATTTTCAAAACCCATTCCATAGCCGAGTTTTGCAATCGGGCTCTGATACCACTAAATGTAACATCCCAAATCACTTAGCCATTAAAGCAAACAAGTAATTTGTGTCACTTCCTAGCACAATTAAATATTTATGTGCAGTCTCCTAACTATTCCCTTATTCAAAACCTATTTCTTCTAGGCCCAAAATTCAGGGTGTTACAATTTATATGTTTTGATTGAATTATATGTGTGTGATTTGTATAATTGCCATGTATTAATATCGATCGCATATCCGACGATGTACAAAAATTACTGAGTCCCATTTGAACTTTAGGAATTCGTAGGATACAAGTGATATGTCATTAGGGATTACCGATTCTCAGCTCATATGAGCTTACTGATTGCAGATCATGAGAGCTTACTGATTCTTAGCTCGTATGAGCTTACCGATTCACAGTTCGTATGAGCATACATGTACATGAATTAATAGATTACTGCTTAGCACACTATGTGTGAGCTATCCTGAGTATCCAATGATATTCTAAATGGTTCAACAGGCAATGTTTTGTTATGAGATGATATGAGTTCGATACGAACTATTACAGTTATTTGCATGAAATACATGGAAATGACATTACATGATATATTGGAACATGAAATGGATGATACATGTATTTGAAACTTTCTTAGTTGTTGTGTTCATCCATGTTTATTGGCTATTATATGTGTTTTACATGGTTAACATATTGGTGAATACATGTGCTTAGGCAATTGGCCAAATTGAGTTGGGATATGCTATATTTACTTACCTAAATTGTGACTAAAATGGTAAGCTAAATTCTATGTTATACGAACTTACTAAGCTTAAATTCTTACTCTGTGTTATTTTTCTGTTTTATAGTAAACTAGAAGCTTGTTTGGGTTAGAAGCTTGTCGGAGCTATATCATACTATCCATCGGCTCTTTTAGTAGTTTTGGATGTTTAAATTTTGTTATAATGGCATGTATAGGTTATTTTGGCCAATGTTGGCCTGTATGTTTTGTTGTGATTATGGCCACTTATTTGGCTTGTGGTTGGTATATTTGGGATGTGTATAAGTTGTCTTAATATGGTTGATATGTGGTGTCCATTGTGGTTGAATTATGGAAGATGAAATAGTTGTTCAATGTGCACATTAGATATGTTATAAGGTTTGATGTGAATTTGTAACGCCCCAAAATTTCTAATTTCATTATTGTGAAAATATGACACAAATATCTGTCTACTTCAGTGGTTAAGTGTTCTGGATGTGTGTATGAGGTCCCAAGTTCAAGCCTTAACTTAGACGAAATTTGGTATTTTTATGAATAATGCCTTATCTCTGGTCAGTAGGCTTATAGTTAAAAGTTGGTAAAAATATATCAGAATGGGCCTACTGGTTTGGTGGCTAAGGCGTGTCTTGGTGGGTGGGAGGTCTAGAGTTCAAGTCCTTGCGCGAGCAAGGGAATTATTTTTTGTTGCTTGGCTGTGTGGGGTGGTGGAGTCCTAGTCAAATTGAAATTTCGAATAGTGGAGTTGTTGTGGGAGGTTAGGGAGAGAATTAAGAAGATGAGTTGCCAGATTTTTAGGCATTATCTTTTTATTTAGTTTCTTGTCAAATTTCGGACTCTTATTCACCTTTCTAATGTTTTCTCTTTTCTCCCCCACTCTTAATTTTCGGTTTTCCTCTTTTTTCTAAATAATAAATCCTTGCTGCTGAATTTTCTTTGAATTCCCCTTCCGTTTTCGTTGTCTTTCTTCATCTTCTCCCCTTTGTGCAAGCGTGCAATTGTGTTGTACGGTAAGTTTTTGTTTTATTAAACTCAAATGTTACTCTAGATAAGGGATTAAGGGGTGTTTTGTTGACTGTTTAGGATTCGATCGTGAGGCTGGAATTAATATTCATCGATTTGACTCGAAGTGGTGATCGTTTGGTAACCATATAGGGTAAGCGTTTTCTTGTGTTATTTGGGTGAGTGGTTTTGGCTTTGAATTCATTCTTAACTTTGTTGAACTCTTCATTAATGAGGAATGGTTATTTTTATAGTAGCGAATCGTTTCGGTTCCTATCTCCCTCGTGTTGAGTAGTGGTGGAATTGTGTGAAGTTAGAAGGTTTTGGTGATCTCGGGATTGTGTAAGCAGCGAAAATGATACATGTGTGTACCTGAAACGTAGAAAATAGGATTCGATGAAAAGCCAAAATTGCTTGTTGTCAAGAAATAAGAGAAATAAGAGAAAATGATGCGAAAAATTGTAGAGAAAGGAAATAAGGGTGTTATAATCTTGGAAATCAACATTTTGCATTAAAATAGTTTTGGAAAGCAGCAGTTGTCTAACTTTGAAAAATCATCTAAAATAGTGGAAATTGAGTTAGAGGTTGAATAAATTATGAAATTAAATTTTGTTGAGTCTGGTTTTTCATGGAAGAAATAGTGTAAGCAATGAAATTTTAAGTTATGAGATATAATTAATTTTGTAAGACAAGGTGAGAATGGTTTTGGGTTCCCCTGTTCTGATTTTGGAAAATCATCAAAAATTGTAAAAAAATAATTAGGGGCTTAAATTATACGTTTAAATCCTTAATGAGTCTATTTTCAAGAGAAACAAACGGAAACATCATCAAAATTTCGTACTATGAGATAAATAATTTTTAGTAAGAAAAGGTTGAAGCTATCAAACAGCAGAATATGGATAACTTTGAAGATTTTACTGTACTTATTTGATAAGCTATAAATTCTGAAAATTTTATGGTAGAAAGGTATTTGAGTCTAGTTTTGAAAACATCAAGCGGATCTTAATTTGGAATTTTGTAGCTCAAGATATAAATAATTTAGTGACAATGACTCAAGTAGACAGCTCTGAATGATCATATAAGTAAATAGTGAAAAAAATATGAATATTTAGCTAGCATGGGTTCATTAAAAATGGATCACACGGCCAAGGCCAATTTGGGCCGAGTGGGCCACACGGGCACACACGGGCATGTGGGCCCATTATTATCTAAATGATTCTAAGGTTGCACAGGTCGGCCAAGTTGACTGTGAACCTACTATAAGGTTAGTAAGCACTACTTAGACCCCTAAATGTGTGAAATTGACTGAATGATATTTGTATTGATCATGTCAATATCTGAACTGAATATATATACTGAAATTGCATAATATCATTTCATCCATGGTATGTTGCATTGCATTGGGTTGGGGGTTGTTATAATATCATATACTGAAATTGCATAATATCATATCAGGAAGTGTATTGAAAGGCTTTAAGTCTAATTTACTGGTAGCTCAGCTGCAAACTACTATTTTGTGCCGCATTTGGTACTACTTGGAGTGTAGCGATGGGTGGGTTGATTATATCCCTACATGGAGTGTAGGGTTGGACAAAGATGGTGTGTAGAGGCTGGATGAGTAGGATTTTGCTACTGCATAACTATTACTGCTACTGATGCTGTGATGGGCTAAGGCCCTACTACATTTTTTACACTATAATAGGATGGGCTAAGGCCCAAACTATCACTGATACTGAAAAGGGCTTGGGCCCAAGACTACTCAACTGTGCACTGTGAATACTGATTGTTTGTTTGTTTCTGTGGGATTACACACTGAGTTTACGTAAACTCACCCTTTTTGTTTAATGTGCACAGGTAATCCTCAGACTTAGATAGTTCGGTGCGACGGAGGACTCAGCGATGAGCACAGTAATTTTTGGACTTCATGGTTTTTAATTTATGTTTTATGATTTAATTATTATTGATTATTTGGGTTGTAATTTAAGGACCCTCTGGGACTTTGGTTTTAAATTTTGGGTTTATATTTATTTATTTTACTTTATGGATTTATACCTGCTGGTCGTAGGAAATTCGGTTTTCAAAAAGTTGAAGTATTTTCTAAACGCATTATCAGATAGACTGTTTTACTAAAGCTTCCGCAACGAGGGATGTTTCAAAACAAATGTTTTAAATGAATAAAGATGTCTTCCTAAGTTCTAATAAATTTTTACTAAAGATAATAACATGGAATGTTTTCAACGTAACAACAAGGTTTCAAAAATACTATCCTGTGACATTGCCAGATACAACCATAATGTCTAAGCTAGGTTTGGGGTGTTACAGAATTGGGGCTTTGTTGTGGAAGGTATATATGTATATTGATGCTAGTTTAGAATAGTATATTTTGTACAAATTGGGAAGTTTTGGTATGTTTTGGTAAGTAAGCTAAGGGGCATGAAATGATGCAAATTTCTTGGAAGGTTGTTGGCTTATTTGGTCCAATTGTGTACATAATTATACATGATATGAATTGTCATTTGTGGTGCCTAAGGGCATATTGGTTGTATGTGAATATACCATATGTTTCAGTCTTGATTATACTTTTCTTGGATTCCTTAATATGGCTTGTTTATATGCATAATGTTGGATGTAGGTTTATGACAAATTGGGTGAGAAATATGGCTTGTAAAATGACCTATTTTTGTCCAGACGGGCAGAGAGACGGGGATGTGTCTCATTCGTGTGTCACACACTGCCAGGAAACACGGCCGTGTGTCCCCTGTAGCTTTCAAAGGGGTTGCAAGTCAGGCTATTACATGGCCTAGCATATGGGCATGTGAGGTTACTTCAAAGGGTACACAACCTAGCACACGGGCGTGTGGCCCAAGTTAGTGAGTTACACAGGTACAGACACGGGCTAGGACACAGCAGAGTGTCCTTATTTTGAATGCCCACACTACCTGGCCACACGACTGTCTAACCTTTACAGCTTTGAAATTTTTCAATATTTTCCAAAAAGTTCTCTAAGTTTTTGATTTAGTTCTGACTTGTTTCTAATGCATATTTTGGGCCTTGAGGGCTCGTATATGAGACAATATGTATTATTTTGATTGGTTTTTTATATGAATATTGATATGTTATGAAAAGTTCAAAATTCTTTTTGTTTGTACTGTAAACTTTTGTAATACTTTGTAACCTTGTTCTGGCGATGGATATGGATTAGGGGTGTTACACAAACAATCTAACACAAATTAAATTTAAGTAATTTTAATTAAATAAAGAATAAAAACACAACAAATATTCATGTTCATGATCACAACATAAATAAGAAAATTAAAAAGAAGGGAACTAGAAAGCAAATCTAGTATTTCTCCGAAGCCAGACTAGTATGCTTCTCTCCTTCTCTACTTGTTTTGTTAATCTGAGGCCTTCACGGACACTTGAATGATGCTACTCCAAGGTTAATGAAAGCTATTTTTCAAGAGGGAAATCAACAATGGAATGAAACAAGAAAAATGGGAAAACAAATAAGGGAAAGGAAAAAAAAGTGAGTGAAAGAGAGAGATGTGTGGAAATGAATGATGTGTGAAATGAATAATAAAACAATTCATTTCATGCAATTTGGTCACTTTTTGACATTTTTACAAAATTACCCTTCAAATTTTACTTTTATTCAATTTAGTCCCTAAACCTAAAACATGTAAATTCGCTATTTTAAAATAAACTCATATTAGCTGAATATTCACTATTAACTTGTTTACTCATAACAAGCTGTTCACTTGAGTCATAGTCACTAAATTAATTATATCTTAAGATACAGAACTCCGAATTGAGATCTACAAATTTTTTGTGAAACTAGACTCACATATATTCTTACTGTAAAATTTTTAGAATTTTTGGTTTAGCCAATAAGTACAGTGTATTCTTTAAAGTTTCTCCTGTTTCACTATTTGACAGTTCCGACCCCTCTTCACTAAAATTAATTATCTCTTTGTAAAGAATTCAGATGATGTTCTCATTTGTTTATATTGAAAATAGACTCATTAAGTATTTTAAAATATAAATTATAACTGATAATTATTTTTGTACAATTTTTAATTATTTTTCCAAGTCAAAATAGGGGAACCCGAATTCATTCTGACCTTTTCTCACAAAATTTATTATATCTCATGATTTAAAATTCCATTACTTACATCGTTTCTTCTATGAGAAACTAGACACAATAAGATTTATTTCCATATTTTATTTATACTCTAATTCTATTTCCACAATTTATGGTGATTTTTCAAGTTTAACCTACTGCTACTGTCCAAAACTATTTTAGTGCAAAATGTTGATTACTAGGTGTATAACTCCCTTATTTCCTTTCTCTATAATATTTCCCATAACTTTCACTTATTTTTCTTCACTAATATATCAAGTACATAAGACCTTATATAAGAAAAATCTACTATAACATTATTTCCATGCTTTTTCAATAATATCAAACTTAAAAATATATTGAAATCTTGATGTTCTTACCCTGTGCTATTGATTTCAATCTTTAACTTGATTTTCTCTCTCCTCCAGCTTCTATTTCTTGAATATAACTTGATATTCTAACTCCCCATTGTCTCCTTGTTAGTCTTCTCTCTTGGAAGCTATGAAAATTCTTTTGATTTCTAGGTGAAAATGATAAATTTTTGGTGGAAGGACCAAATTGTAAAGAAAGCAAAACTTTCTTTCTTCTCCTCTCTTCTCACGTTAGTTGCATGGAAATATGGTGGAATGGATGATTCTTCATCTTCCATTTCTTATATATACTAAATAAAATACTAATAAAATAATAAAATATCATTTAAAAATCAAATTAAAATATTAATAAATTAATATTTATTTATTTAATTAATATAAAATATCTCGAACATCATCATTATCTTCTAGATTTCTCTCTCTTCTAATTGACCATTTTGCCATTTATAATCTTTAAAAATTTCATCCTTATGTCATCACTTAATTTGGTAAAATTATGATTTAGTCCCTCAAAATTCTTCACCTTTTCAATTTGGTCCTAATTCATCCATTTTCCTTAGTTTCTAGATTATTCCACCCTTAAAATATTTACACTATTGGTCCTTTAACTTTTTCATATTTACACTTTAATCCCTCAAATTTTGAGTATTTACTCTTGGGCAACAAAACTTTTCTCACTTTTGCGATTTAATCCTTTCTTGAATTAATATGTAATAATATAATTCCGAATGTTGCCATAACTCAAAATTTCCCTTTTTGTCACTTTATTTCCTTATTTTACTATCAAGGATACCTAGTTTCTTACTATAGTAATTTTCGGAGTATTACAAGTGTACACAATCACTATCAAGTAATAAGTAAGTATAAGAGTTATCATCTCCATCAGGACTGTATATGTTAATCAATATTTTGTAAAATTAAAGTTAACAATTTGGTGAGAAAAAAAATAGTTTTGATTGGTTTATGTTCAGGAAAAATAATTATCTAGATACAAAATGATCCCTAAATGCAATGTATGCAATAATATGTATAAGGTGGATTTAGCAGTAGAATTCACAAGATTTCAACAACGATAACATGAATAGTCCTTTAGAAATCTTTTACTTAGAAAAACATGCATTTTACTGATCATATTCAACCAAGGGTTTCTTAGAATTCATGTGAAGTAACAGCGACGGGTTAAGTTTGAAACAATTTAATCACATAAACCTAAAAACTGTGCAAGACAATAGCCATCTTTTGATTTATTATGAACCTTTAATTTAGTCGAGTTAGGATTTAAATTAAGCATGTACTTTTCATTTATTGCATCCATGTAACATCCCGATTTTGGGCCTAGTCAGAACAGTGGTTTCGGGACCACAAATCTGATGAGGAAAATTTTATTTTTACTATATTTTTATGGCCTACAATTTCACAAAATTATTTCGTGAAAATTTCGTTCAAAAATTTTGACGTTTGGGCACTCAATTTAGTCAAAAGGACTAAATTGTAAAAAGTGCAAAAGTTGAGTTCTACATGTTAGAGGTGTTCAATTGTTATGAAATTTTAAATTTGAGGTCTTTATATGGTAATTAGGCCATTAGTTAGTGATGGAAAAAAATGGACATGAAATAAGTGAAATAGGATTTTTTTAAGTAAGGGCATTTTAGTCATTTCGTAAATAAATGAATTAAAAAGGGAAAAAGATGTGAAAATTTTGTGTTCATCATCTTTGCTTGCTGCCAAATTTGAAAGAAGCCATAGCTAGGGTTTCTTCACTTTCTCAAGCTCATAGTCAATAATTCCAAGTCCCGTTTTTAATGTTCTTTACGTTTTTGGAATCCCGGAAGCTTAATTTAGCTTATTCTAGCAATAATTTAACCTCGGGTTTATATTTGGAAAAATACTCATAGGTGAAATATGTTTATTTTGATGTTTTATGATATAATATGAAGCTAGAAATTATGTTAAACAACTTTTGCTAGTTGATTTTAAGTGAAAACAAGTAAATTGACATAATCGGTAAAATACCTAATGTTCATAAGTAAGTGTTAGAGTAAGAATTTGATGTTGTCATAGAAGGGAAAAATTTTCAGCATGTTATAAAACATAAGAATAAGAGATAAAGTTTAATTTCCGAACTTTGGGGCAAAAGCATAATTTTGTAAAAGTTTAGGGGCAAAATTGTAATTTTGGCAAAGTTAGAGTCGAGGGCTGTTTTAATTAATTTGAGTATTAAATAAGTTAAATTTTCTATTATAGATCAAGAAGAACGAAATTTGAGGTTAGATTGAGGAAAGAATAAAGTTGAAGACTAAATTGATAAGTTTGGCTATATTTGCTACCAAGGTAAGTTTACAGTAAATAAATGCAGTATTTTAATAATTATTATTAATGCTGCTAATTTCTAGAAATTATGTATTTATTTTATAAATTTATTTGATACTGACTCAAGTATGAGATGATAGAGAATCGATATTAAAAAGTCCCGTAGAAGAATAAGGAAGGTATCGGATACAAATGTCATGACATTTGGGTAAAGAGATCCCATGTAAGACCATGTCTGGGACATGGCGTTGGCACCGAGATGAGAGGTCCCATGTAAGACCATGCCTGGGACATGGCGTTAGCACCGAGACGGAAGGTCCCATATAAGACCATGTCTGGGACATGGCGTTGGCACCGAGAAGAGAGGTCCCCCGTAAGACCTTGTCTGGTACATGGCATGGGCACCGATATGAGAACTCCCATGTAAGACCATATCTGGAATATGGCATTGGCAGTACATGAAACATCCCATGTAAGACCATGTCTAGGACATGGCTTTGGCATGTTATTATCAGAAAGAGACCCAAGTATCCTTATTTTTCCAATGTGGTTCAACGGGCTAGTAAATAACTTATGTCCATGAAAGTTCAGTTAAAAGCATAAATAAAAAGTTTAAGTGAGTTATAAGAGTTAAGAGTATATTACGTTACCCATTGTGAATCAACATTTCAGCAAGAGAAAAGTAAGTCATAATTATGAGTTATCTAAGTAAACAAGTAAGTGAATGAGTAAGAGATCAAGTAAAGAGGAAATTAAAGATTATGTTACTTGGTTATTATTATTTGTGTTTAATGTTGCTATTTATTTACTTGTAAACTTACTAAGAATTATGCTTACTTTGTTTATTTTCTATCAAAGTCAAGGATCCTAAAGACGTCGGAGATCATCCACACTATCAACCACAATGACTCGGTATTTTATGATGAACTATGTTTGAACTATGGCATGTATAGGGGCTTACTTATTTTGAATGTTGTATTATGATTTTGCTAAAGAATGATGTGTAAATATCTAATGATGAATGGTTGTCAAAATGGCCAAGTATGAAGGTCTTTGTTGTTATACATGTTTATGTGATAAATTATGCATAGAAATCATGAAAGAGTAATAATTTGCAAAGAAACAGATTTCAAACAGTAGCAGTGATGTGATTTTGAAAAATCACTTAGGATAGTATAAAATGAATTAGAGGGTTTATGATATATAGAATGAAAGCTTGTTGAGTCTATTTTCATGGAAAAATAACAGTTTAGCAAAAGGAATTTTATATTTTGAGATATGTGAAATTTGGTGAGACAGGGTCAGAACTGTTTTTGGAGTCCCCTATTCTGAGTTTAGAAAATCACTAAAAATTGTATAAAAATAGTGAGTTGTAATTTATATGTCTAGATTCCTTATTGAGTCTATTTTTTGTAGAAACAAGTGAGAACACCATATGAAAATCCTACAATGAGAAAACTTATTTTTAGTGGCAAGAGGTCAGGACAGTCGAGTGGTGAAGTAGGGGAGATTTAACTAATAATCTGTACTAATTGGCTGAACCAAAAATTTTGAAAATTTTATGGTAAGAAGATATATGAGTCAAGTTTCAGGGAAAAATTATAGATTTAAATTTTGATTTCTGTAGCTTGAGTTATAAATGACTTAGTGACTGCTGCGCGAGTGGACAGCTTTATCATAAATAGTGAGATAAATTTTAAAAGCAAATTTTTATGCCCCGAACTAATAAGTTAAGTAAAGTAATGCCTCGAGCTCGACTCTGGCTACGGTCTCGGGTAAGGGGTGTTACAATCCATTAGCCATCATCTGGTTAGGATCGTTCAACTAATTCTAATGCATTCAATCACATATGAATGAAATACATGCTTGAGTTTAATTGAAAATATGATCGACTGAGGCACAGAACATCGTAACATAATTTAAATAACTTTTTTGAATTGATGCAATCATCCTAGCTAAACAAAATTAAATTTTAAATGAAAAAACATTAAAGAAATTTACAAACATGTTGAATAACAAGAACAACAATAAAGATTAAGGAAGAAAACGCTTAGAATAATTTTAGCAATCCTTCGAAATTGATCGTGGTGGCTTCCTCTAATCCTCGTAGTTGCCTCTTTGCAAGATGCTCCTCAAGGTGGCCAGCCAAAAGAGAATTTTATCAAGGAATTGGTAACTAAATGAAGGGGAAAATGGAGGGTTTATGAATGATAGGTTAGTGAATGATGAGAGGAAATGAAGGATTGTTAAGTGAGGGATGATTTGATGAGTCAAATGAAAGGGCTCTTTATACTTCAAGGATGGCTCATAAGTTTACTAAAAATAGCTCACGGATCCCTTAGTTTTCTCTCACCCTAGGGCCGGCCATAATTTGTGGAGAGGGGGCGTTGTTGGTTGCTTGATTGTATGCATGAATGAAGCAAGGGGTGGATGGTTTCTTGGGCAAAGTTGGTGTGCTGATTTTCAATTATTTTTCAAGTGTAAGGACCTTCAATTAATTATCCTAAAAGCTATTTTTTTATTGCTCAAGTACGCTTACTGGATTGGGCTTCTCTTCCCCTTGTTTAGACGGTTTTGTGACCCATTAAGTTGTCCGACATTTCCATCATGTGATACCATTTATAATTGGGTCAAGGTAAAATCTTCATGACCCAAATTGCAAGCTTTTGTCATCCAACTACATGGTCCCACTGCGTAATTAAATATAGCACATTAATATGTAACATGAAATAATTAATTTATGCACAAAATTAATACAATAAAGCAAAAATTTGCATATTTAATTAAAGCCCAATATCATAATATGAGCAAAACTCACGCAATAAACTATCAAATACTTGGGATTAACATTATTTTTTAAGTTAAAAGGTGTAAAAAACAACTATAAAAACTCTATATAAATTAGAGTTTACACTTGCACAGTACCACGAATAAAGCACCTTATTCTTCTAATGTGAACTCACACTCTCAATAACCTTCCACTTGGTCACTACCTTATTCAAATTAACATAGACATCTGACATAGCATTTTCATTAACTGCAACACTGTAAAACTCCAAACCCGACCTAAACGTTATGGTCGAATCTGATGTTTCACATTGAAGTGTCTTTCGAAAATTGGTCTTGTTGGTAAAAATTCATTTCTAAGTTTAAAAACCTCTTAACTATTATTTAACAAATCATCTAGCCAAATTGTTTACCTTGCTGTCTTGCTTTTTTTATAGTAAGTTGATCTAAAATTGCGAAAGCTTTTGAAACTCTGTTGTTTACGTCTCGTGTCTTTGAAAATAGTAATTATTTTGAAAATTTATCTTCTCCTAAACTAGTAGTTTAAAATAAGTAAGAAAAAGCCCAATTAAAAATTTAAACAAACTTAAAGGCCTTATTACAAAAACAAAACCCAACATAAACATTAAATTTAAATAAAAGAATGTATAGAACAGCTGTAGTTGGGTGGCCACCTCCGAGTCCCTCTCAGCACCAAATCGCCCAAGACTGAGGATTACTGGCACGGTTAAAAGGAAAGAGTGAGTTTGTGAAACTCAGTGTGTAATCCCCTATCAGTCAATCAGTATACAACAAGCAGTGATAGTTTGGGCCTGAGCCCTATTCAGTAACAGTACAATATGGGTCTTTGCCCAATACAGTAACGGTGTGAGCCTTAGCCCAGTACAATATCAGTACAGTGCAATAATGCAACCCATCCTAATCCAACCAATACACCTCTCCGTACCACCAACACACCATGTGGGGGTAAAATCGACCTGCCCAGCCAACACACCAATGTCGCAGCAAAGCTGCCAGTAATAGTACCGCAACAAAGCTGCCAGTAACAGTATCGCAGCAAACCTGCCAGTAACAATATACTTCCTCCTTAACAGTATCCCAATCCCATGCGGTATGTCATGTCATAAATCGTACATGATGCATAATATCATACTCAATCATAGTCATACATATTATAGAGTAAATCAATTATACATAATATAAGGCCATATCAGTCATTTCATCTCCTAGGGGTATAACAGTCATTTTACCCTATGGGGGTGTTTTGGTCATTTTACCATATCAGGGTATTTCGGTCATTTTACTTTATAGGGGTATTTCGATCATTTTACCCTATGGGGTAATTTCGATCATTTTACCCTATGAGGGTATTTCGATCATTTAACCTTATGAGGGTATTTCGGTCATTTAATGACCTCTCAAAAGGTCTGTAGTCGCCTCGAGCGACTTAGGTAACCAAAATGGTCAAATAGTGTAAACAGGCTCAAGGCCCATTACTCAGCCCAAGTGGGCCCACACGTTCGTGCGGCCTGTTCAGCCCAAAATTTGCCACGGCTATGGGATCTATATCGCCTAGTCCAGTATTTGCCACAATTTATGGATTTCATTAGTGTGGGGCCTACAAGCCCTTTGAGCCCACACGGCCTATTTCGGCTTTAACCTTACAGTCCAATATCTGTACTGGCTCCTCCTCGAAGGTCAGATCTGGCCTAACCTCAATCTCATTGACTGGTACTATATGTGTGGGATCAGAGCGATCACGCCTAAGCGTGGAGATGTGGAACACATCGTGAATCTGGTCCAACTCTGGAGGTAACTTAAGTTGCTAGGAAACTGGTCCCACACGTTTTAGTCATGATAAGGCCTAATAAACCTAGGACTCCACTTGCCCTTTCGTCCAACTCTTAGTACCTTCTTCCATAGTGAGACTTTAAGAAAGACGAAGTCCCTATAACCTCCCGATTTTGGGCCTAGTCGAAATAGTGGTTTCGTGACCAGAAATCTGATGAGGAAAAAATTATTTTTACTATATTTTTATGGCCTACAATTTCACGGAATGATTTCATGAAAATTTCGTTCAAAAATTTCGACGTTGGGGCACTCAATTTAGTCAAAAAGACTGAATTGTAAAAAGTACAAAAGTTGTGTTCTACATGTTAGAGGTGTCCAAATGTTATGAAATTTTAAATTGGAGGTCCTTATATGGTAATTAGACCATTGGTGAAGTTGGTGGATAAAAATGGACATGGTTAGACTTTTTCCAAAGATTTTCATTAAGGGCATTTTGGTTATTTAGTTATTAAAATGAATTAAAAACAAAATTAAAAGCCAATTGTTGTTCATCTTCTTCATTTGGCTGAAATTAGCAAGGGGGAAGCCATAGTTAGGGTTTTTAAGATTCCAAGCTCCATGATAAGTGATCCCAATCCCTGTTGTTAATGTTCTTTACGCTTTTTAGTCCCGATAACTTGATTTAGCTTATTCTAGCAAACATTTAACCTAAGGTTTATATTTGGAAAAATACCCATAGGTGAAATGTTCTTATTTTGATTTTTTACGGTAGAATATGAAGCTTGAAATTATGTTAAACAAGTTTTGCTAGTCGACTTTAAGTGAAAACGAGTAAAACGACATAATCGATAAAAATACCTAATGTTCATAAGTAAGTGTTAGAGTGGGAAATTGATGTTACCATAGAAGGGAAAAATTTTCAGCATGTCATAAAACATAAGAATAAGAGATAAAGTTTAATATCCGAGCATTGGGGCAAAAGTGTAAATATACAAAAGCTTAGGGGCAAAATTGAAATTTTGCCAAATTTTGACTCAATGACTGTTTTGATAAATGTGAATATTAAATATCTAAATTACCTATTATAGATCAAGAAGAATGAAATTCAGAGTTAGACCGGGGAAATAAAAAGATTGAAGACTAAATTGCTAGATTTGGTCAAATTTGGTACTGAGGTAAGTTTACGGTAAATAAATGCAATATTTCAATAATTATTATTAATGCTGTTATTTTCCAGCAATTATATATTTATTTCATGGATTTATTTAATGTTGACTCAAGTATGATACGATAGAGAATCAGTATTAAAAAGCTCCGTTGAAACTTTTGGAATGTATCGCATACAAATGTCATGACATTTGGGTAAAGAGATCCCATGTAAGACCATGTCTGGGACATGGCATTGGCACCGAGATGAGAGGTCCCATGTAAGACCATGTCTGGGACATGGCGTTGGCACCGAGACGAGAGGTCCCCCGTAAGATCATGTATGGGACATGGCATGGGCACCGATATGAGAACTCCCATGTAAGACCATATCTGGGATATGGCATTGGCAGTACAGGAAACATCCCATGTAAGACTATGCCTGGGACATAGCTTTGGCATGTTATATTCGAACAAGAGACTCGAGTATCCTTAGTATTCCAAGTGGTTCAACGGGCTAGAAAATGAATTAAGTTACATGAAAGTTCAAGCAAAAGCATGATAACTAGATTCAGGTGAGTTATAAAGGATTGAAAATATCGCAGTCATCAGTTGAGAAAAAGAATTTCAGTAAGTGAACAGTAAGTTATAATCGTGAGTTATTTAAGCAAACAAGTAAGTAAACAAGTAAGTCAGTAAGTAAAGAAGAAAGTAAAGATCCTAGTGTTTGATGAAAATTTATGAGTATGGTGGTTTATGATAAATGTTGTTATTTATTTACTTGTAAACTTACTAAGCTTTATGCTTACTTTCTTTATTTTCCTTATTTTTATAGTATTGCCAAGTCAGTATCCACAGACATCTCGGTATTATGAAATTTCGAACGTGTAACGCTATGGCATGTATAGGAACTTAGTCATTTTGAGTGTGTTCATATGATATGGCTAATGATTTGCTATTAAAATGGTTAGCTAAGAACATATTTGGCATTATGGATGTTTAAATGTTGATTAATACAAAGAAATTATAAAAAGAGTAAAAATTTGTAATGGTATAGTTTTTGGACAGCAGTAGTGACGTGAATTTCAAAAATCACGAAAATTAGTAGAAATGGAATTAGAGAGTGAATGGATATATAATTAAATCTTATTGATTCTATTTTCATATGAAAGAAACATTGAAGGAAAAGAATTTTATATTATGAGATATTTGAATTTTAGTGAGACAGAGTCAGAATGGTTTCTGAAGTCCCCTATTTTGACTTTAGAAAATCATTAAAAATTGTATGGAAAGAATTATGAATTATAATTTATATTTTTAGAATCCTTAGTTAGTATATTTTCAGTAGAAACAAGTGGAAGCACCATATGAAGTCTGTACAATAAGGTAAATAATTTTTAGTGATGAGAGGTCAGGACAGTCGAATAGTGAAATAGGGGAGAATTTAACTAATAAACTGTACTAATTGGTTGAACCAAAAAATCTAAAAAAT
Organism: Gossypium hirsutum; assembly: GCF_007990345.1. Lineage (NCBI taxonomy): Eukaryota > Viridiplantae > Streptophyta > Magnoliopsida > Malvales > Malvaceae > Gossypium > Gossypium hirsutum. Next base: position 37,584,597 of record NC_053446.1, on the reverse strand, counting down.
TTATGGAAAGAGAATATATGAGTCTAGTTTCAGTGAAAATTTACGAATCTAAATTTTGATTTTCGTAGCATGAGTTATAATTAAATTAGTGACTGCTGCGCAGGTGCACAACATTATAGTGAACAGTGAAATAAATTTTAAAAGTAAATTTTTATGCCCCGAACTAATAACTTAAGTCAAGTAACGCCTCATGCTCAACTCTAAAAACGGTCTTGGGTAAGGGGTGTTACATTTGTTGGTATCAGATAGGTTTAGTCGGTTCTCGGAACATTCAGTGTAAATAAGAGTCTAGCTATATATGCCATAGTTATATTTTGATAGTGTGACGATTCATGACGATTATAAAATGTTTTCTTTTATAGTTATGGATCCCGAACAAGTTGGTACAGATGATGTAGAGAGTAATACGCCCACTCCCGTAGAAGGGACGGTGCCATCCGATAGTAGTGAAAGGCCCGTATCAGTTAGTCGAGGAGGAGGGGCTCGAGAAACCTTATTCCAAGCTATGAATGATTGGTTTGCCGAGTTCGTTCGTACGAATCTGGCTGTTAGACCTCCACCCCCTCATGATTCTCAGGTTCCCCATGTAGCTTCTCCAGCCGTAGGTATAGTTATAAGAGAAAGACCACCAGTTGATAAGATCAGAAAACAAGGGGCTGAAGAGTTTCAGGCTTCTAAAGATGATGATGCAGAGAAAGCTGAATTTTGGCTCGAGAATGCTATCAGAGTTTTTGATGAATTATCCTGTACACCTGAAGAATGCATGAAGTGTGTTGTCTCACTTCTCAGAGATTCAGCCTATCATTGGTGGAAAACTCTTGTGTCAGTGGTACCGAATGAGAGAATTACTTGGGATTTCTTTCAGGAGGAGTTTCGTAGAAAGTATATTAGTTAGAGGTTTATAGATCAAAAAAGAAAAGAGTTTCTTGAGTTAAAATAAGTAAGGTGACTGTGATTGAGTATTAATGTGAATTTGTCAGACTTAGTAAATATGCTCGGGAGTTTGTGTCCACCGAAGCTAATATGTGCAAGAGATTTGAAGATGGGCTCAATAATGATATCTGACTGTCAGTTGGTATTTTAGAAATCAGAGAGTTTGTTGTTCTAGTTGAAAGAGCCGGTAAGGCAGAAGATTTGTTAAAAGAAAAAGAGAAGGGAAAAGTTGAAATTGAAGTGCAAGACACGAAGAAAAGGCAAATGAGTAGATCATTTCAGTCTACATCCAAGTGGCCTAGAGAGTTCTCTAGTGATCAAATTTTTCAGCCAGGTATTATAGCCGAAACAGAGGCAGAAGATTTAAGGGTCTAAGAGCTCAGACTACTACAGTTGCAAGTATGGGTAGTACTCGACCACCTAGGCTAGAATGTGCCCAATGCGGTAGATGTCATCCTGGAGAGTGTAGAGCAAATGAAAATGCTTGCTTTAGATGTGGTGCACCAGATCACTATATTCAGGATTGTCCCAAAATAGTTAAAAGAAAAGTAATACCGAGTTCTTACAGGAAGCACATAGCAGTTCTTTGTCTATTCACCTAGGTAATACAAAGATGTATAACGATTTAAAGAAAATGTACTGGTGGGCAGGAATGAAAAGAGATATTTTAGAATTTGTTTCTAGATGCTTGATGTGTCAACAGGTAAAGGCCGAACATCAGGTACCTTTAGGTTTATTGCAGTCTATGTTAGTTCCTGAGTGGAAATGGGACCGAGTTACCATGGATTTTGTAGCAGGGTTGCCGTTGACACTGAAAAAGAAAGATGCAGTATGGGTTGTGATTGATAAGTTAACGAACTCAGCTCATTTTATCCCGGTTCGTATGGATTATTCAGTTGACAAGTTGGCTGAATTGTATGTTTCAAAGATAGTCAGACTACATGGGAGCCCGAAGAGGCTATGCGAAAACAGTACCCAAATCTCTTCACAGGTAAGATTTTCGGGGACGAAAATCTCTAAAAGGGGGGAGAAATGTGACATCTCGATTTTGGGCCTAGTCGGAACAGTGGTTTTGGGACCACAAATCTGATGAGAAAAAAATTATTTTTACTATATTTTTATGGCCTACAATTTCACGGAATGATTTCGTGAAAATTTTCGTTCAAAAATTTCGACGTTTGGGCACTCATTTTAGTCAAAAAGACTAAATTGTAAAAAGTGCAAAAGTTGAGTTCTACATGTTAAAGGTGTCCAAATGTTATGAAATTTTAAATTTTAGGTTCTTATATGGTAATTAGACCATTGGCTAAGTTGGTGGAAAAAAATGGACATGGTTAGGCTAGTTTCCAAAGATTTTCATTAAGGGCATTTTGGTTATTTAGTTAGTAAAATGAATTAAAAACAAAATTAAAATCCAATTTTTGTTCATCTTCTTCATTTGGCCGAAATTAGCAAGGGGGCAACCCATAGTTAGGGTTTTAAAGTTTCCAAGCTCCATAGTAAGTGATCCCAAGCCCCATTTTTCATGTTCTTTACGTTTTTTAGAGTCCCGGTAACTTGATTTAGCTTATTCTAGCAATAATTGAACTTGGGGTTTATATTTGGAAAAATACCCATAGGAGAAATGTGTTTATTTTGATGTTTTAGGGTCGACTATGAAGCTTGAAATTATGTTAAACAACTTTTGCTAGCTGATTTTAAGTGAAAACGAGTAAAACGACATAATCGGTAAAAATACCTAATGTTCATAAGTAAGTGTTAGAGTGGAAATTTGATGTTGCCATAGAAGGAAAAAATGTTCAGCATGTCATAAAACATAAGAATAAGAGATGAATTTTAATATCCGAGCTTTGGGGAAAAAGTGTAAATATGCAAAAGTTTAGGGCCAAATTTTTATTTTGCCAAAGTTTGAGTCAAGGACTGTTTTGATAAATGTGAATATTAAATAAGCTAAATTTGCTATTATAGATCAAGAAGAATGAAATTTGGAGTTAGACTAGGGAAATAAAAAGATTGAAGACTAAATTGCTAGATTTGGTCAAATTCGGTACCGAGGTAAGTTTACGGTAAATAAATGCAATATTTCAAAAAATTGTTATTGTGACACCCCTAAAGTGACCCTAGTTGGAAAGTAGTTTCGGGACCGCTAAGCCGAGTCACCGAAGTATTTGGATGTGATAATTATTGTCTAGAATATGTGAATATGAATGTGTGAAAGTTTTAAACTTCGATTTAGTCGATTGCATGTGAACCTAGTTAATAGGACTTATGTGTGACACTTTTGAAATGCGATAGGTTAATTTATAAGGACCTATTTAAGCATGTAGTGAAAATATTGGCTTTGCATGTCAAATACTCCTTTTGTGTGCATAGTGGCCGGCCATGATGGAGCATATATTAGACTATGTGGTAAATTTCCATGAAGTGGTCATTATTTTAAGTAAAAGAAAAGAAATAATAAAAGAAATACTAAGGATACTAAAAGAAAAAAAAAAAAGAGGGAGGTTATCACCTTGTTCTTCTTGGCCGATTGTAGAGAGGAAGATAGGAGGGTAGCATTCGGTCACTTGAAGCTTGAGAAGGTTAGTAAAATTTTGTTAGTTTTGAAATTTTAAGCTTAGTTTAAGTCATTTAGCTAGCTCCATATTAGCCCATTTGAAAACTTGGAATTTTTGATGGATGGATGGAGCATTCGGCTATGGTTATTAAAGAAGGAATTTGATTATTTCCTTTAAGTTTTGATGAAGAATGTGTTGAGTAAATTAGGGGTTTGAACACTTAAGGATTCGGCATTGTTCATGATTTTTTTTTAGAAGGTGAGTTTGAATGATATGAGTAATGTCAAGTATGGGTTTCGGCTTTGATAAGTAAAAATGTAAGGGTAATTGAAATGAATAATTGGAGGCTTAACCATCAAGAGGTTCGGCTATGGACTATAAGTGTTAGCTAATTCGGCACAAGAGTATAAATGTTAATTACTTTAAAATTGAAGCCTTGAAGAATAGGTTGTGGATCATTAAAGTGTTGAAGGTTAAATCTTTAAGCTTGGTTAATTTGGACATTCGGCTATTCTCATGACACTAGATACAAGGGTATGAAAGGTTATCTATATATATATAAGTTTAATTTATTCATGGTAACTTGGCATGTGGATTGGATATATGTTAGTTAATACATGCATTTGGAGGTGATGTGTTAAATAATTAGGTATACAGGTTGGTTTCATTATTGAGTATAAGGGCTAAGTGTTTTAAATTGCCTTTGATGTATACATGCTTATATTGAAATATTAAGGCTATGTTAGCCAATTGAGGGTTTCGGCCAAGATATTCAAATAGATTGGTGTGAATGTTTGAGTGATGAATTTGACTCTTGTGTCGAGTTGGGATGATATGTGTATTTATATAAAACTAAATGATGCTAAATAAATTCGATTATGCATGGTATTGAGCTAGTATCATGTTCGTTGGTACATGAGTAGAGCATATGTTTGATGTTTAATATCTAGTTAATAACATCTTTTGTACTTAGTTGTATGGTATACATGTATTAAATCGAATCGCTAAATTGATAAGTTATTTAATAAAATCTACTTGTTGAATCAAGCTCAAGAGCCAAGAGGGTCAAAATCTGATAAAGGAAAGGAAAAAGTGATCGAGTAGTCTATCCACAACTATTCAAAGTATTCGAGGTAAGTTTTAAGTATTAAAGCCTATAATGTGATTGAGTATGATATGTTAAGCACATATTAAAAGACTCATAACTCTATTGTAAATCTTTATGCATATAGCCTAATGGTTATTATGAAGTATAGGTAAGTTATTGATATGATATGTTGCCAAATGGATATGATATTATGAAGTGCTGAAAGGATATGTCAGAAGAGTAAAATTGTGATAAACCTGCTCAGGACAGCAGCAGTAACATGAATTTAGAAAATCACCATAAATTCATGGATTTGAATTAGAGGCTGAATGAGACATGAAATTAAAGCTTAATGAGTCTAGTTTCTTATAAAAGAAACCGTGTAAGCAAAGGAATTTCTGATAATGAGAAATTTGATTCGTAGTGAAGAGTGGTCAGATTAGTCAAGCAGTGAAACAGGGGAAACTTTAAGAAAAATCTGGTATTGATTGGCCAAACCTAAAATTCTGGAAATTTTATGGATGGAAGACATACGAGTCTATATTCAGGAAAAATTTACAGAAAGTGATTTGGAGTTTTGTAGTTCCAGTTATAAATAATTTAGTGACTATTGCTCAGGAAAAACAGCTTGTGCTGAATTTGAGATTGTGTTGTAAACCTTGATAAACTTGTTTTAGTTGCTTATAAGCTATTGATTAAACCCATATGTGAAAGCGTATATATATGTGATAAGGCTTAATGGCCGATGTGATGAATGTGAAAGTGTATATGCGTGATAAGGCCTAATGGCCGATGTGATGAATGTGAAAGTGTATATATGTGATAAGGCCTAATGGCCGATGTGATGAATGTGAAAGTGATATATGTGATAAGGCCTAATGGCCGATGTGATGAATGTGAAAGTGTATATATGTGATAAGGCCTAATGGCCGATGTGATGAATGTGAAAGTGTATATGTGTGATAAGGCCTAATGGCCGATGTGATGAATGTGAAAGTGTATATATGTGATAAGGCCTAATGGCCGATGTGATGAATGTGAAAGTGTATATGTGTGATAAGGCCTAATAGCCGATGTGATGAATGTGAAAGTGTATATATATGTGATAATGCTTAATGGCCGATGTGATGAATGTGAAAGTGTATATGCGTGATAAGGCTTAATGGCCGATGTGATGAATGTGAAAGTGTATATATGTGACAGGGCCGAGTGGCCAATGTGATGGATGTGAAAGTGCATAAATGTGATAAGTCCCGAAGGGCATTTGTGTCAGTACTATATCCGGGTTAAAACCCTGCAGGCTTTATGCGAGAATATTATCACTGATTAATGTCCCTAAGCTTCGTGCTCATACTATATCCGAGTTCTAAGGACCCGATGACTACGTGTGGGGATTTTGTCCGGGTAAGACCCGATAACTTCGTGTGGAGATTATGTCCGGGTAAGATTTCGTAATAAGAATTGCTTATAAATATATTCAATGCGAAAGGTTAAACAGGTATGTACTCCAAGTTTATATGTGAGCTTGATTTGCACTAAATCATAAGGTAGTTATGTGATGCATACGAGAGCAATCTATGAGACTATTCTTATGATTATGTGACATCGGATCAGTGTGAGGGGTGATGTGAAATCATACGATATATCTATGTCACATGAGCTCACTTTTATGTGAAAGTTTATCTGCCTATTGTATATGATGAGATGTGCGTATTCGGAAAAGGGATGGTATGCCCGAAGGAAGAGTGAAATAAAAATACGAACAACTATGTTATAATTTGATTGTTATCTATTGCCACTGCTTAAAACTTACTAAGCATTGTAATGCTTACTCCGTTTACTCTGTTTCCTCTGTTTTATAGATCTCATTGCGAAGCTACAGGCTCGGGGATCGTCAGCAACTAGTCACACTATCACTATCCACTGTTGGTACTGCTATGTTTTGGATTATCTTATGGCATGTATAAAATAGACTAGTGGCGGAGGAATATTTTGGTTAATGTATATAGCCATGCGAAAATGGCTTACATATGTTTGAGCATAATGTTATAATCATTTGGTATGGAATGGTTAATCACCATCATAATTTGTGCTATTTATGCTGAAAGGGCTAGTTGAATCATGGAAACTATGAAGTAGGTAAAGTCTACCTTAAAGGCAGATGCTGGCAGCAGCAGTGAAGTAGATTTGGAAAATCACTAAAAATAGTAGGATTGGAATTAAATAATTAATAAATTATGTAAACGAACCTTAATGAATCTATTTTCATAGGAAAGTAACAAAATGATCATATGGACAGTATGTTAAGAGTTATTTAGGTTCTCGTGAGACGGGGCCAGAACGGTTTCTGGACTCCCTGTTCCGACTTTGAAAATTCATTACAAATTAACTAGATATAATTAGGAGTCACGCCATATATGTATAGATTCCTCTCTGAGTCTAGTTCCCATAGAAACAAACGGCATCAGTATTGAAGCTCTGTGCAGGGATATATCCAAGTCGTAATGCGCAAGGGTCAGTGTAGTCGATCCCTGTAACATGGGAGACTTTGACTAATAAACTGTACTAATTGGCCCGACCAAAAATTCTAGAAAAAAATACATAGATGGGCATATGAGTCTAGTTTCAGGGAAAAATCACGAAACTGATTTTTGAGTTGTGAAACTCAAGATATGATTTTTAAAGTGACTAGTACGCAGATTGGGCAGTGTCTGGAAAATTATTTTTTTATAAGGGGTTTAAAGTCTGTGAACCCCTCGTGTCCGACTCCGGCAACGGTCTCGGGTTCGGGGTGTTACATTTGATTGGTATCAGAGCTACGGTTTAGTCGATTCTAGGACTAACGTAGCACGCGTGAGTCTATTTATACATGCCATAAAGTGATAAAATGATAGTGTGATGATTTTTGGCTATTAAAATGTGTTTGCTGTATTGTAATGAATCTTGATCCCGATCGAGCTGTAGCAAGCTTCTTACTATGAGAATTTGTGATATAACTTGACTTAGATATGCCTAAATTATTAAGTTGATCAGGTACGTATCATGTACTCGTATTTGAATTTCGATTTGGATTGAATTATAAGGGTATAAGTGATGCAATTTTGAAAGAGTGTTATGACTATAAATGTGATTTTTGTATGTGGCTATGGAACTGGAAGTTGAATGGTCGATAAGCGTGTTTTGTTTGTATTCGAGTAATGTAAATGATATACTAAGGTGTATTGCTATATGTGTATATGTATGTAGAGACGAAATTGTCGAATGTAAAAAGGCAGTGAAGCGTATAGAGTGGTTGGTTTTCAGCACTAAGTGTGCGGGCAATAAGTGTTCACGGTTGTGAGATTGGCACTAAGTGTGCGGGCAATAAGTGTTCACGGTTGTGAGATTGGCACTAAGTGTGCGGGCTTGAAATGCATGGCACTAAGTGTGCGAGTTTAAAGTACATGGCACTAAGTGTGCGAGCAATAAGTGTTCACGGTTGTGAGATTGGCACTAAGTGTGCGGGCAATAAGTGTTCACGGTTGTGAGATTGGCACTAAGTGTGCGGGCTTGAAATGCATGGCACTAAGTGTGCAAGTTTAAAGTACATGGCACTAAGTGTGCGAGCAATAAGTGTTCACGGTTGTGAGATTGGCACTAAGTGTGCGGGCAATAAGTGTTCACGGTTGTGAGATTGGCACTAAGTGTGCGGGCAATAAGTGTTCACGGTTGTGAGATTGGCACTAAGTGTGCGGGCTTGAAATGCATGGCACTAAGTGTGCGAGTTTAAAGTACATGGCACTAAGTGTGCGTGGTTGATTATTAAGCACTATGTGTGCGAACCCACTATATATATATTCTCTATCAATTATTTATATTAAGGGTGCGACCTTACCGAGTCGATTTCGGACAGTGGAAAGGGGTAAGTCTTCGAGTAATGACCCTACTTGAATTATATTGAAATGATTAGTCATACTATGATGGATAGTCGAATGTGCATAGAGACTATGTTATAAAGCCAATTGAAATCATGCTCTTTGTGTGTGGCTATTGAGCCGAAATTGGAAAGGTTTAATAAATGCTTTGTGTTTGAGCCTTAGTAACGAAAGTGAAATATGGATGTGTCATGATTGTTGATATATGTGTGCATGAGTATTTGAACGAGTTGCTATATCCGGGTTAAGACCCGAAGGCAATTGAGCTAGTGATTATATCTGGGCTAAGACCCGAAGGCATTTGTGCGAATTGATATATCCGGGCTAAGACCCGAAGGCAATTGTGCAAGTTGATATATCCGGGCTAAGACCCGAAGGCATTGGTGCGAGTTACTAAATCCGGGCTAAATTCCGAAGAGCATTCGTGCTAGTGAGGTATCCGGACTAAGTTCCGAAGAGCATTCGTGCTGGTGTTATATCCGGGCTAGGTCCCGAAGAGCAATCATGCTAGTGACATGTATTCGGGCCTTCGTGTCTAGTAGGCTTCGTGCCGGTAATTTGAGCAAAGTTTAAGTATTCATTACTATACGAATTCAAATTTAAATGAGATGATATGTTTAAAAGTGCACATACATGATGTTTATAGACTTGGTTAAGTCATATCAATGTGTATTAACGAATGCATAAGAGCACTATGTATGTGAATAATTAGAGGCACTGTGTGTGTGCGAATTTCCTTTAACCGAGCACTATGAGTGCGAGATCGGTCAGTGGGCACTAAGTGTGTGAAGTGGAATTCATGTAAGACCTCGTTTGGGACGAAGGCATTGATTTGAGATAGTGTGTAAGACCATGTCTGGGACATGGCATTGACTCGATATGTGAGAATATGTAAGACCATATCTAGGATATGGCATTGTAAGAGTTATATGTGCTATTGCTAAATGGACACTATTTTGTTAATCTTGTTCAAGAAATTATTTTGATTAAGTTTCGACATTCGAAAGTTTGAAAGAATTTTTGATGAATGATGATAATTTTGGATATACGAGTTATGCGCTAGAATAAATCTCAAGCTAGTGTATTACATTAGGCTTTATGCCTATTCGACTGTATACGGGTAACGTTAACTATGATTGAATGTGCTAAATGAACTAAATGTTCAGGTACGTGGAAGTTGACTTTTCTTTTGGAAATGAGTTAAGTCGAATATTGAGTATATGTGTACTTTCGGTTGGGTTACAGCTTATACATGAATGAAAATGTGGGTTACAAATATGTGGGTTGATGATGTGAATTATACATGTTAATATGTGCTTAATGTGTGTTTGAAATGCATTTATGAATTAAATTAAGTGATTATTGCTTATGAAATCAAGAACATGAGATATATGTGCATACTTGCAGAAATGTTTATGTATTTGTTTTAAGATAAGAAAATGATTTTATAGATCGATGCGAAATCAATAATGAATTACAATAGCTATCAATGAGTTAATGTTTATATGAATATAATTCAATAAGAGGACGTTATCCAATTTTCGAGGACGAAAATCCCTAAAGGGGGGGAGAGTTGTGACACCCCTAAAGTGACCCTAGTCGGAAAGTGGTTTTGGGACCGCTAAGCCGAGTCACCGAAGTATTTGGATGTGATAATTATTGTCTAGAATATGTGAATATGAATGTGTGAAAGTTTTAAACTTCGATTTAGTCGATTGCATGTGAACCTAGTTAATAGGACTTATGTGTGACACTTTTGAAATGCGATAGGTTAATTTATAAGGACCTATTTAAGCATGTAGTGAAAATATTGGCTTTGCATGTCAAATACTCCTTTTGTGTGCATAGTGGCCGGCCATGATGGAGCATATATTAGACTATGTGGTAAATTTCCATGAAGTGGTCATTATTTTAAGTAAAAGAAAAGAAATAATAAAAGAAATACTAAGGATACTAAAAGAAAAAAAAAGAAAGAAAGAGGGAGGTTATCACCTTGTTCTTCTTGGCCGATTGTAGAGAGGAAGATAGGAGGGTAGCATTCGGTCACTTGAAGCTTGAGAAGGTTAGTAAAATTTTGTTAGTTTTGAAATTTTAAGCTTAGTTTAAGTCATTTAGCTAGCTCCATATTAGCCCATTTGAAAACTTGGAATTTTTGATGGATGGATGGAGCATTCGGCTATGGTTATTAAAGAAGGAATTTGATTATTTCCTTTAAGTTTTGATGAAGAATGTGTTGAGTAAATTAGGGGTTTGAACACTTAAGGATTCGGCATTGTTCATGATTTTTTTAGAAGGTGAGTTTGAATGATATGAGTAATGTCATGTATGGGTTTCGGCTTTGATAAGTAAAAATGTAAGGGTAATTGAAATGAATAATTGGAGGCTTAACCATCAAGAGGTTCGGCTATGGACTATAAGTGTTAGCTAATTCGGCACAAGAGTATAAATGTTAATTACTTTAAAATTGAAGCCTTGAAGAATAGGTTGTGGATCATTAAAGTGTTGAAGTTTAAATCTTTAAGCTTGGTTAATTTGGACATTCGGCTATTCTCATGATACTAGATACAAGGGTATGAAAGGTTATCTATATATATATAAGTTTAATTTATTCATGGTAACTTGGCATGTGGATTGGATATATGTTAGTTAATACATGCATTTGGAGGTGATGTGTTAAATAATTAGGTATACGGGTTGGTTTCATTATTGAGTATAAGGGCTAAGTGTTTTAAATTGCCTTGGATGTATACATGCTTATATTGAAATATTAAGGCTATGTTAGCCAATTGAGGGTTTCGGCCAAGATATTCAAATAGATTGGTGTGAATGTTTGAGTGATGAATTTGACTCTTGTGTCGAGTTGGGATGATATGTGTATTTATATAAAACTAAATGATGCTAAATAAATTCGATTATGCATGGTATTGAGCTAGTATCATGTTCGTTGGTACATGAGTAGAGCATATGTTTGATGTTTAATATCTAGTTAATAACATCTTTTGTACTTAGTTGTATGGTATACATGTATTAAATCGAATCGCTAAATTGATAAGTTATTTAATAAAATCTACTTGTTGAATCAAGCTCAAGAGCCAAGAGGGTCAAAATCTGATAAAGGAAAGGAAAAAGTGATCGAGTAGTCTATCCACAACTATTCAAAGTATTCGAGGTAAGTTTTAAGTATTAAAGCCTATAATGTGATTGAGTATGATATGTTAAGCACATATTAAAAGAATCATAACTCTATTGTAAATCTTTATGCATATAGCCTAATGGTTATTATGAAGTATAGGTAAGTTATTGATATGATATGTTGCCAAATGGATATGATATTATGAAGTGCTGAAAGGATATGTCAGAAGAGTAAAATTGTGATAAACCTGCTCAGGACAGCAGCAGTAACATGAATTTAGAAAATCACCATAAATTCATGGATTTGAATTAGAGGCTGAATGAGACATGAAATTAAAGCTTAATGAGTCTAGTTTCTTATAAAAGAAACCGTGTAAGCAAAGGAATTTCTGATAATGAGAAATTTGATTCGTAGTGAAGAGTGGTCAGATTAGTCAAGCAGTGAAACAGGGGAAACTTTAAGAAAAATCTGGTATTGATTGGCCAAACCTAAAATTCTGGAAATTTTATGGATGGAAGACATACGAGTTTAAATTCAGGAAAAATTTACGGAAAGTGATTTGGAGTTTTGTAGCTCCAGTTATAAATAATTTAGTGACTATTGCTCAGGAAAAACAGCTTGTGCTGAATTTGAGATTGTGTTGTAAACCTTGATAAACTTGTTTTAGTTGCTTATAAGCTATTGATTAAACCCATATGTGAAAGTGTATATATATGTGATAAGGCTTAATGGCCGATGTGATGAATGTGAAAGTGTATATGCGTGATAAGGCCTAATGGCCGATGTGATGAATGTGAAAGTGTATATATGTGATAAGGCCTAATGGCCGATGTGATGAATGTGAAAGTGTATATATGTGATAAGGCCTAATGGCCGATGTGATGAATGTGAAAGTGTATATATGTGATAAGGCCTAATGGCCGATGTGATGAATGTGAAAGTGTATATATGTGATAAGGCCTAATGGCCGATGTGATGAATGTGAAAGTGTATATGTGTGATAAGGCCTAATGGCCGATGTGATGAATGTGAAAGTGTATATATGTGATAAGGCCTAATGGCCGATGTGATGAATGTGAAAGTGTATATATGTGATAAGGCCTAATGGCCGATGTGATGAATGTGAAAGTGTATATATATGTGATAAGGCTTAATGGCCGATGTGATGAATGTGAAAGTGTATATGCGTGATAAGGCTTAATGGCCGATGTGATGAATGTGAAAGTGTATATATGTGACAGGGCCGAGTGGCCAATGTGATGGATGTGAAAGTGCATAAATGTGATAAGTCCCGAAGGGCATTTGTGTTAGGACTATATCCGGGTTAAAACCCCGCAGGCTTTATGCCAGAATATTATCACTGATTAATGTCCCTAAGCTTCGTGCTCGTACTATATCCGAGTTCTAAGGACCCGATGACTACGTGTGGGGATTTTGTCCGGGTAAGACCCGATAACTTCGTGTGGAGATTATGTCCGGGTAAGATTTCGTAATAAGAATTGCTTATAAATATATTCAATGCGAAAGGTTAAACAGGTATGTACTCCAAGTTTATATGTGTGCTTGATTTGCACTAAATCATAAGGTAGTTATGTGATGCATACGAGAGCAATCTCTGAGACTATTCTTATGATTATGTGACATCGGATCAGTGTGAGGGGTGATGTGAAATCATACGATATATCTATGTCACATGAGCTCACTTTTATGTGAAAGTTTATCTGCCTATTGTATATGATGAGATGTGTGTATCCGGAAAAGGGATGGTATGCCCGAAGGAAGAGTGAAATAAAAATACGAACAACTATGTTATAATTTGATTGTTATCTATTGCCACTGCTTAAAACTTACTAAGCATTGTAATGCTTACTCCGTTTACTCTATTTCCTCTGTTTTATAGATCTCATTGCGAAGCTACAGGCTCGGGGATCGTCAGCAACTAGTCACACTATCACTATCCACTGTTGGTACTGCTATGTTTTGGATTATCTTATGGCATGTATAAAATAGACTAGTGGCGGAGAAATATTTTGGTTAATGATATAGCCATGCGAAAATGGCTTACATATGTTTGAGCATAATGTTATAATCATTTGGTATGGAATGGTTAATCACCATCATAATTTGTGCTATTTATGCTGAAAGGGCTAGTTGAATCATGGAAACTATGAAGTAGGTAAAGTCTACCTTAAAGGCAGATGCTGGCAGCAGCAGTGAAGTAGATTTGGAAAATCACTAAAAATAGTAGGATTGGAATTAAATAATTAATAAATTATGTAAACGAACCTTAATGAATCTATTTTCATAGGAAAGTAACAAAACGATCATATGGACAGTATGTTAAGAGTTATTTAGGTTCTTGTGAGATGGGGCCAGAACGGTTTCTGGACTCCCTGTTCCGACTTTGAAAATTCATTACAAATTAACTAGATATAATTAGGAGTCACGCCATATATTTATAGATTCCTCTCTGAGTCTAGTTTCCATAGAAACAAACGGCATCAGTATTGAAGCTCTGTGCAGGGAGATATCCAAGTCGTAATGCGCAAGGGTCAGTGTAGTCGATCCCTGTAACATGGGAGACTTTGACTAATAAACTGTACTAATTGGCCCGACCAAAAATTCTAGAAAAAAATACGTAGATGGGCATATGAGTCTAGTTTTAGGGAAAAATATGATTTTTAAAACGACTAGTATGCAGATTGGGCAGTGTCTGGAAAATTATTTTTTTATAAGGGGTTTAAAGTCTGTGAACCCCTCGTGTCCGACTCCGGCAACGGTCTCGGGTTCGGGGTGTTACAGTTATAAATGTTGTTATTTTCCAGAAATTATATATTTATTTCATGGATTTATTTAATGTTGACTCAAGTATGATATGATAGAGAATTAGTATTAAAAAGCTCCGTTGAAACTTTTGGAATGTATCGGATAAAAATGTCATGACATTTGGGTAAAGAGATCCCATATAAAACCATGTTCGGGACATGGCATTGGCATCATTGAGATTATGAGAGGTCCTATGTAATACCATGTCTGGGACATGGCGTTGGCACCGACATGAGAGGTCCCATGTAAGACCATGTCTGGGACATGGCGTTGGCACCGAGATGAGAGGTCCCCCGTAAGACCATGTCTAGGACATGCCATGGGCACCGATATGAGAACTCCCATGTAAGACCATATTTGGGATATGGCATTGGCAGTACAGGAAACATCCCATGTAAGACTATGTCTAGGACATAGCTTTGGCATGTTATATTCAGACAAGAGACTCGAGTATCCTTAGTATTCCAAGTGATTCAACGGGCTAGAAAATGAATTAAGTTACATGAAAGTTCAAGAAAAAGCATGATAACTAGATTCAGGTGAGTTATAAAGGATTGAAAATATCTCAGTTATCAGTTGAGAAAAAGAATTTCAGTAAGTGAAGAGTAAGTTATAATCGTGAGTTATTAAGGCAAACAAGTAAGTAAACAAGTAAGTTAGTAAGTAAAGAAGAAAGTAAAGATCCTAGTGTTTGGTGAAAATTTATGAGTATGGTGGTTTATGATAAATGTTGTTATTTATTTACTTGTAAGCTTACTAAGCTTTATGCTTACTTTCTTTATTTTCCTTATTTTTATAGTATCGCCAAGTCAGTTCTGGGATCACTATGACGTCGGAGCTCGTCTCACACTATCCACAGACATCTCGGTATTATGAAATTTTGAACGTGTAAAGCTATGGCATGTATAGGAACTTAGTCATTTTGAGTGTGTTCATATGATATGGCTAATGATTTGCTATTAAAATGGTTAGCTAAGAACATATTTGGCATTATGGATGTTTAAATGTTGATTAATACAAAGAAATTATAAAAAGAGTAAAAATTTGTAATGGTATAGTTTTTGGACAGCAGTAGTGACGTGAATTTCAAAAATCACGAAAATTAGTAGAAATGGAATTAGAGAGTGAATGGATATATAATTAAATCTTATTGATTCTATTTTCATATGAAAGAAACATTGCAGGAAAAGAATTTTATATTATGAGATATTTGAATTTTAGTGAGACAGGGTCAGAATGGTTTCTGAAGTCCCCTGTTCTGACTTTAGAAAATCATTAAAAGTTGTATGGAAAGAATTATGAGTTATAATTTATATGTCTAGAATCCTTAGTATATTTTCAGTAGAAACAAGTGGAAGCACCATATGAAGTCTGTACAATAAGGTAAATAATTTTTAGTGATGAGAGGTCAGGACAGTCGAATAGTGAAATAGGGGAGAATTTAACTAATAAACTGTACTATTTGGTTGAACCAAAAAATCTAAAAATTTTATGGAAAGAAAATATATGAGTCTAGTTTCAGTGAAAATTTATGGATCTAAATTTTGATTTTCGTAACACGAGTTATAATTAAATTAGTGACTGCTGCGCAGGTGCACAACATTATAGTGAACAGTGAAATAAATTTTAAAAGTAAATTTTTATGCCCCGAACTAATAACTTAAGTCAAGTAACGCCTCATGCTCAACTCTAAAAACGGTCTTGGATAAGGGGTGCTACATTTGTTGGTATTAGGCAGGGTTAGTCGGTTCTCGGAACATTCAGTGTAAATAAGAGTCTAGCTATACATGCCATACTTATATTTTGATAGTGTGACGACTCATGACGATTATAAAATGAGCAAAAGATTTGTTAAAAGAAAAAGAGAAGGAAAAAGTTGAAATTGCAGTGCAGACACGAAGAAAAGGCAAATGAGCAAATCATTTCAGTCTACATCCAAGAGGCCTAGAGAGTTCTCTAATGGATCAAATTTTTCAGCTAGGTATTCTAGCCGAAACAGAGGCAGAAGATTTGAGGGTCGAAGAGCTCAGACTACTACAATCGCAAGTACGGGTGGTACTCGAACACCTAGGCCAGAATGTGCCCAATGCAGTAAACGTCATCCTGGAGTGTGTAGACCAAATGAAAATGCTTGCTTTAGATGTGGTGCACCAGATCACTATATTCGGGATTATTCCGAAACAATTTAAAAAAAATTAATACTGACTGCGAGATCGGGAAATGCTCCTACCAGAGGCAGACCACAGAGGAATCTAGGAGTTGGGGCAAGTAACAGGGGTACGCCTAGAGACTCAGCTGCTAGACCAGATGTTAGAGCATCCGCAAGGACATACGCTATCTGTGCTTGTGAACAGGCATCCTCCCCTGATGTGATTACGGGTACATTTTCTCTCTATAATACTAATGTTATTGCTTTGATTGATCTCGGTTTGAGCCATTACTATGTTTGTATGAGATTGATCCCTATTGTGAACATGCCTATAGAATCTACTGAATATGTAATTAAAGTATCAAATCCATTAAGCCAGTGTGTGTTAGTAGACAAAGTATGTAAGGGTTGCCCTTTGATGATTAGAGGTTACTGTTTTCTGGCCGATCTAATCCTATTGCCATTTGATGAGTTTGATGTGATTCTTGGTATGGATTGGTTGACTGACCATGATGTGATAGTGAATTGCGGAAAGAAATACATTGAGTTGAAATGTAAAAACGGTAATATTATTTGGGTTAATTCAGAAGAGCCAGATAGTTCTCTTGCCATGATTTCTATTATGTCTACTTAGAAATATTTGAGAAAAGGGCGTGACGCTTATCTTGCTTTTGTATTGAACAGTAGAGATCCAGAGTTGAAAATTGAATCAATGCCAGTGGTACGTGAGTATTTAAATGTGTTTCCGGAAGAATTGCCAGGTTTGCCTCCTATTAGAGAAGTTGAATTTGGTATTGAGTTGATTCAGGTATAACTCCTATTTCTATTACTCCTTATAGAATGGCCCCGTTGGAATTGAAAGAATTGAAAGCTCAGTTGCAGGAATTAATTGATAAAGGTTTTGCAAGGCCTAGTTGTTCTACGTGGGGTGCACCAGTGCTTTTTGTGAAAAGGAAAGACGGTTCGATGAGATTATGCATAGATTATTGGCAGCTTAACAAAGTAACTATAAAGAACAAATATCCACAACCTAGATTGATGATTTGTTTGACCAATGGAAAGGAGCTACTGTGTTTTCCAAGATAGATTTGAGATCCAGTTATTATCAGTTGAGGGTTAAAGAGTCAGATGTTCCGAAGACTGCTTTGCAGACTACGTATGGTCACTATGAGTTTCTTGTGATGCCATTTGGCTTGACTAATGCTCCTACTGTTTTCATGGACTTAATGAACCGAATTTTCAGACCTTACTTGGATAAATTTGTAGATGTGTTCATTGATGATATTCTGATTTATTCTTGTGATGAGATTGAACATGCCAAGCATTTGAGAACCATTTTATCAAGTTTGTTAGATAATAAGCTTTATGCCAAGTTTAGTAAAAGTGAGTTCTGGCTTCGGGAAGTTGGATTCCTTGGACACATTGTCTCAGGTGATGGTATTAAAGTTGATCCGAGTAAAATTTTTGCAATTGTTAATTGGAAGCCTCCTAGAAATGTATCAGAGGTTAGAAGCTTTCTTGGATTAACTGGTTATTACAGCCGATTTGTAAAGGGCTTTTCCATGATAGCTACCCCGTTGACAAGGTTGTTGCAGAAAGATGTCAAGTTTGAATTGACTAAAAAGTGTTAGCAGAGTTTTGACAAGTTAAAGGCATTGTTGACTGAAGCTTCAGTTTTAGTACAACCAGAACCGGGTAAAGAATTTGTGATTTACAGTGATGCATCCTTGAACGGATTGGTTTGTGTGCTTATGAAAGAAGATAAAGTCATCGCATATGCTTCCAGACAGTTAAAGCCACATGAGAAAAATTATCCGACGCACGACTTAGAGCTGGCTGCCATTGTATTTGCGTTGAAGATCTGGAGACATTACTTGTATGGTGAAAAGTGCCGAATATTTACTAACCATAAAAGCTTGAAGGACTTGATGAATCCGAAAGATTTGAACTTGAGGGAAAGAAGATAGCTAGAGTTGATTAAAGATTAAGAGTTAGTGATTGATTACCTCTCGGGTAAGGCAAATGTTGTTGCTGATGCCTTGAGTAAAAAATCATTATTTGCATTGAGAGCTTTGAATACCAGTTTGGCTTTATCTGATGATGATTCCATTTTTGCTGAGTTGATAGCTAAATTGATGTTTCTCAAAGAAATCTGTAAAGCTCATAAAGATGACAACGAGTTGCAAACTAAAAGAGCTCAATGCGAATCAGGTGTAGATTCTGATTTTTAGATTGGTTCTGATGGTTGTTTGATGTTCAGAAATCGGATATGTGTACCGAAGAATGATGAGCTTATTCAAAAGATCATACAGGAACAACATAGCAGTTCTTTGTCTATTCAGCCAGGTAGTACAAAGATGTATAACGATTTAAAGAAAATGTACTAGTGGGCAGGAATGAAAAGAGATATTTCAGAATTTGTTTCTAGATGCTTGATCTGTCAACAGGTAAAGGCCGAACATCAGGTACCTTCAAGTTTATTGTAGCCTGTGTTAGTTCCTGAGTGGAAATGAGACCGAGTTACCATGGATTTTGTAGCGGGGTTGCCGTTGACACTGAAAAAGAAAGATGCAGTATGGGTTGTGATTGATAAGTTAACGAAGTCAGTTCAATTTATCCCGATTCGTATGGATTAGTCACTTGACAAGTTGGCTGAATTATATGTTTCAGAGATAGTCAGACTACATGGGAACCCGAAGAGGCTATACGAAAACAGTACACAAATCTCTTCATAGGTAAGATTTTTGGGGGCGAAAATCCCTAAAAGGGGGGAGAAATGTAACATCCCGATTTTGGGCCTAGTCAGAACAGTGGTTTCGGGACCACAAATCTGATGAGAAAAAAATTATTTTTACTATATTTTTATGGCCTACAATTTCACAGAATGATTTCGTGAGAATTTCGTTCAAAAATTTCGATGTTTGGGCACTCAATTTAGTCAAAAGGAATTAATTGTAAAAAGTGCAAAAGTTGAGTTCTATGTGTTAGAGGTGTCCAAATGTTATGAAATTTTAAATTTGAGGTCCTTATATAATAATTAGACCATTGGTTAAGTTGGTGGACAAAAATGGACATTGTTAGACTTGTTTCCAAAGATTTTCATTAAGGGAATTTTGGTCATTTAGTTATTAAAATGAATTAAAAACAAAATTAAAAGCCATTTTTTGTTCATCTTCTTCATTTGGCCGAAATTAGCAAGGGGGAAGCCATAGTTAGGGTTTTCAAGCTTCCAAGCTCCATGGTAAGTGATCCTAATCCCTGTTGTTAATGTTCTTTACGTTTTTAGTAACGATAACTTGGTTTAGCTTATTCTAGCTATAATTTAACCTAGGGTTTATATTTCGAAAAATACCCATAGGTGAAATGTTTTTATTTTGATGTTTTATGGTAGAATATGAGGCTTGAAATTATGTTAAACAACTTTTGCTAGCCGATTTTAAGTGAAATTATGGGAATTTGGTGTTTCCATAGAAGGGAAAGATGTTTAGGATGTCATAAAACCTAAGAATAAGAGATGAAGTTTAATATCCGAGCTTTGGGGAAAAAGTGTAAATATGCAAAAGTTTAGGGGCAAAATTGTAATTTTTCTGAAGTTTGAGTCAAGGACTGTTTTGATAAATGTGAATATTAAATAAGCTAAATTTGCTATTGTAGATTAAGAAGAACGAAATCAGGAGTTAGATCGGGGAAATAAAAAGATTAAAGACTAAATTGCTAGATTTGGTCAAATTTGGTACCGAGGTAAGTTTACAGCAAATAACTGCAATATTTCAATAATTATTATTAATGCTGTTATTTTCAAGCAATTATATATTTATTTCATGGATTTATTTAATGTTGACTCAAGTATGATACGATAGAGAATTAGTATTAAAAAGCTCCGTTGAAACTTTTGGAATGTATCAGATACAAATGTCATGACATTTGGGTAAAGAGATCTCATGTAAGACCATGTCTGGGACTTGGCATTGGCATCATTGAGATTATGAGAGGTCCCATGTAAGACCATGTCTGGGACATGGAATTGGCACCAAGATGAGAGGTCCCATGTAAGACCATATCTGGGACATGGCGTTGGCACCGAGATGAGAGGTCCCCCGTAAGACCATGACTGGGACTTGGCATGGGAATCGATATGAGAACTCCCATGCAAGACCATATCTAGGATATGGCATTTGTAGTATAGGAAACATTCCATGTATGACTATGTCTGGGACATAGCTTTGGCATGTTATACTCAGACAAGAGACTCGAGTATCCTTAGTAATCTAAGTGATTCAACGGGCTAGAAAATGTGAGAGATCTGCTCAAAGACAAACCGAGATGGACCTTGGAAATCAAAAATATGGACAAGGTAATGGAGTCAAATAAGTGTACAACCCAATCCTTATTGTTGATTATAGGGGTCATGCCATCAAACAATGCGTTGTGCCACTCTTCAATAGTTAAATCTAGGAATTAGGAGACCAGATATCGAGGCACCCCAAATTGAATTGAAACTAGTGATGTTTCAAATGCTCCAAACGATGGGCCAGTTCAGCGATATAACCACAAAAGATCCACACTTACACCTTCGATTATTCATGGAGGTGATTGATTCCTTTAAGATAGCTGGTGTGACTAAATAAGCACTGAGGTCAAAACTATTTCATACTCGTTACGAGATCAAGCATAAGCATGGATGAATTCATTGCCATCAATTTCAATAACTACTTGGCAAGAATTAGCATAATGGTTTTTGGTTAAGTATTTTCCATTGAGCAAGAATGCAAAGTTGTGAAATGAGATAACTACTTTTCAACAATTGGATGATGAGTCTTTATATGAGGCGTGGGAAAGATTGAAGGAATTACTTCGTAACTGTCCTCATCATATGATTCCTCATTGTATCTAGTTGGAGACGGTTTATAACGGTCTCAAAGCACACACAAGATTAATGGTAGATGTTTCTGCGAATGGTGCGATTTTTTCTAAGTCTTATAATGAGGCTTACGAGATCATCAAGAGGATCGCTAGCAACAATTACCAATGGCTGACAAATTGAGCAATTTTTGGAAGACGAGTAGCTAGAGTGCATGAAGTGGACGCATTGACTTCACTCTCTACTCAAGTAACTTTTATTTCCTCTATGTTAAATAGTTTACCACTAATTGTTTGAATAATATTATAGCTCAATCACCAAGTTAGTATGATGTTTTTTCCTGTGTATCGCGGGGATGGTCATTCTTTTGAGAATTCCCCTTCAAACCCAGAATCTGTGTATTATGTAAGGAACCAGTATCAAAATAGAAGTGGACAAGGATCACGGTCCAACTTCTATAATCCTTCGGGGAAGAATCATCTGAACTTTTCCTGGAGCAACCAAGGAAATGGACGGAACAACAATCATATGCAGCGTAGACCCAACCAAACCCAAGCGTTTAACAAACAAGCCTAAAAACGAACTCAAGATGAGTCATCAAATAGTTACGATGACTTGTTGAAAGCATACATGGCAAAAAATGACACCTTGATCCAAAGTCAAGCAGTAATCATCCAAAGCCAAACAACAACGTTGAAAAATCTAGCAAACCAGATGGGTCAGTTAGCTACTGAGCTTCATAGTAGACCACAACGAGCCTTGCCGAGTAATACAGAAAATATGAGGAATGCTGGTATGGAGTATTGCAAAGTGGTATAGTTTCGAAGTGATAAGATTTTGGAACCAAAGGAGGTTGCGGTTGAAAATGAGCCTACTGAAAAAGAGGAAAGTCAGCCAACAGTTGAAGTCCTTACAACAAAAAAATCTGATGCTGAAATATCTGATAAGGTGAATGTAACACTCCTAACCCGTATCTGACGCCGGAATGAACATTAAGAAAATTCATGACTCAAATATGAATTCAAGAAACTTTTGAAAAACATTGAAAATTTTAAAAGTACAAGGGACACATGCCCGTGTGGCTAAGCCGTGTGGGCATTCGAAATGGGATCAAATGACCGTGTCCCAGCCCTTGTCCAACCTCATGTAACTCGTTGACTTGGGTCACACGGCCAACCACACGCTCGTGTGACCAGCCCGTGTAACTCATTGACTTGCTTTCATTATAAAGTTCAGGGGACACACGGCCGTGTCTCCTAATCGTGTGTCACACACGGCTGAGATACACGCCCGTGTCTCTGCCCATGTTGATGAAAATAGACTATTTTCTAAGCCACATTTCTCACCCAAATAGGTACCAACCTAAGCTCAATAATGCACATACAACCATGGCATAAATAAGCATTCAAACAATCATACAATCATACAATAGGAAAATCAGATGCTGAAAAATCTGATAAGGTGAATGTAACACTCCTAACCCATATCCGACGTCGGAATAGGGTTATAGAGCATTATCAGACTTATAGATCAAACAATCATACAATTCATGTTCATTTTTCATTCCAAACAAAAATCATTCTATTTTAAACATATAGTCCCTAATACGAGCCCTTAAGGCCCAGAATGAACATTAAGAACAATTCAAGACTTAAATATGAACTTAAGAAACTTTTGGGAAAACATTGAAAATTTTCAAAGTACAAGGGACACATGCCCGTATGGCCAAGCCATGTGTCTCACATGGTTAAGAGACACGCCCATGTCTCAGGCTGTGTGGGCATTCGAAATGGGATCAGATGACCATGTCCCAGCCCGTGTCCAACCTCATGTAACTCACTGACTTGGGTCACACGGGCAACCACACGCCCGTGTGACTAGCCCTTGTAACTCATTGACTTGCTTTCATTATAAAGTTCAGGGGACCAACGGCCGTGTCTCCTAACCGTGTGTCACACACGGCTGAGATACACGCCCGTGTCTCTGCCTATGTGGATGAAAATAGGATATATTCTAAGCCACATTTCTCACCCAATTAGGTACCAACTTAAGCTCAATAATGCATATACAACCATGGCATAAATAAGCATTCAAAACCGACCAATACTAAGTCTATAACATGCAATATCCACACATACAACATGATATCCATAAGCACATTCATTTGACCACTTTAAAGCATACCAAAGATACTTCTGAAGTCTACCTAAATGGTCAATTACATATATGAGACATTGTACCTAAAACTTAGCATGTAAACTCATCTTAATTCAAACTATTTGGTGCCAAAACACAATTTCACAAGCAAGACATTCATATAGCAACTATACACCACATATCACAAGGCCATTTATACATATATACATATCAAAATATATGACCACATTACAAGACAATTCAAATGGCCAAAACTCATCACGGCATATAGGCTACATTAGCCAAAATACCTATACATGCCATTTAACCAAAATATAGATAGTCTAAAGTACCAAAATGAGAGTTTGATAGTGCGACACGATCTTCGACAACTTTCAATCTAAAAGAGCTTCTAATTCACTATAAAACACAGAAAATTAAACAGAGTATGCAATTAAGCTTAGTAAGTTCATATAAAATAAAACTCAGCTTACCATTTAATCACAATTTAAGTAATTAAACATAGCATAATGCAATTTAATTTGATCCACAAGCCTAACACATGTTCATCCACAAGGTTAGACATGAAATCACAAACCTCATAGATTCAATTCTGACATGATTCAGATACATACCTGTACTAGTTCTATCAAACTCATGCACTCTCATAATAACACTGTGCCTGTTGAAAAAATTGGAATAATATCAGATACTTAGGTATCTCGCACACTAAGTGCCAAGACATGGTCGAAACCATCTCTATCTCTTATCTCATATAGATCCTCCCTCTCGATCCATCACTGGGTCTGCTCACACAAGCTAACGGTCAAGACGTGGCTACGCGGTGCTGCTCATACAAGCTGTCGAGTAGCCGCAACACATGCCGGAAAACTCAGCCTCCACTAGAACGTACGGGACCAGCATCCAAAATATGGTAATCCCTAATGACACATCATTTGTATCCTATATATTCCTAAGGTACAACCAGGATCCATACACTTGTCGATATCTTGTCGAGAATTTTCGTACTATTATATCAACCAATATATCAATTAAGCATGTAAACATATATAATTTAAATGTTATTAATATACAAACTTACCTTGAATTAGTATCGAGAAAATCGACCGATCAATCCACTACTTTGTTTTTCCCCAGATCTAATTCCGAACGTGGCTTTTCTTGATCTATATTTTCAAATTTAACCACTTTAATTCATATTTTACTCAGGTCAACCCAAATTCATATTATGGAAAAATTACCATTTGCCCCTAAACTTTTGACTTCTTTACAATTTAGTCTCTAGCTAATAACAATGCAAATTCATGCAATTTAGTACATACCCATGCTAGCCGAATTTCATCTAAACCCATAACAACTCATATATTTCATTATTTCACACATTTACCACTTCATTTTCACATTTTACAAATAAATCCCTATTTGACATTTTCAACAAAAATCACTTTACAGAACTTGTTCAACTATCACTAAACTTTCATTTTCATCCATCAAGCATCAAAAACAACCAACATACATTCATATTAAAACTCTATACATTTAAAAATTTTGCAAATTAGTCCTGGGCTAGCTAGATTAAGCTACAACTTTAAAAACATAAAAATCATTAAAAACAGGACAAAGTTGCCGTTACATGCAAGGATAGACTTTGGCCGAAACTTCAAGCTTCTTTAATGGAGCTTCTCATCTTCAATTTTAGTGGATGAAGACAATTTAGAAGATGATGTTTTATTATTATTATTACTTAACTTATTATCATTTACTTAAATAACCTTATAAATTAACTTGTAAAATACTTAATTCATGTCCAAAAATATCCACTAACTATTTAATTGGTAAAATTACCATTTAAATCCCTTAACCAATTAATTTCATAGCCATAGGGTACTTTTAACTTATAGAACTCAAGTTTTGCACCTTACGCGATTTAGTCATTTTTATCGAATTAAGCATGCAAACGATAAAATTTCTTAACGAAATTTTAATATGACTCTACTAACATGATGTAAAAGTTAAAATAATAATAAAATAAATATTTTGACTTTGTATTTGTGGTCTTTAAACCACCATTCTGATTCACCGAAAATGGGTTGTTACAACTCTCCCCCAATAGGAATTTTCGTCCCCAAAAATCTTACCAAAGAATAGGTTAGGGTATTGCTTTCTCATAGCTTCTTCGAGTTCCCACGTGGCCTCTTTGATACCATGACGTTGCCAAAGTACCTTCACTGAAGCTATGTTTTTGTTTTTTAACTTTTTAATCTCTCGTGCTATAATTCTAATCGGTTCTTCACTGTACGACATATCAGGCTGAATCTCAACCTTTGTTAGAGAAATTATATGCGAAGGATCTGATCCATACTATCGTAACATGGATACATGAAACACATTATGAATCTTTTCTCATTCTGACGATAAAGCTAGACGATATTCCACTGATCTTATTCTCTCGGTAATCTCATACGGTCAAATAAATCACGGACTTAATTTCTCTTTGCGACCAAACCAAATAATCTTTTTCCAAGGCGATACTTTCAGGAACACTCTACCGCTGATTTGAAATTCGATATCTTTATGTTTCAAATATGCATACAATTTCTGTCAATCTGAAGTTGCTTTCAAACTATCATTAATTACTTTCACTTTCTCTTCAGTTTCTCAGATCAAATCAACCCCGTGAATCTTTTTCTCACTAAGCTTGGTCCAGTACAACGGAGTTCAATATTTACGACCATATAAAGCTTCATACGGTGCCATTTTTATGCTCGACTAAAAACTATTATTATTCGCGAACTCAACCAACGGTAAATATTTTTCCCAGTTGTCTTCAAACTCTAAAAGACAACAACAAAACATATCTTCAAGAATTTGAATCAGTCTCTCAGACTGACCATCGGTTTGAGGATGAAATGTAGTGCTAAAATGCAACCACAAACTGAAAGCTTCTTGCAATTTCTTCCAAAACCGTGATGTAAACTGCGGATCTCTATCCAAAATAATAGAGACTGGCACTCTGTGTAACCTGATAATCTCAGACATATACAACTTAGCTAATCGGTCAAGTGAAAAGTCTATACGTACTGGAACAGAGCGTGTAGATTTCATCAAACGATCAACAATAACCCATATAGCATCTTTCTTTTTCAGAGATAGGGGTAATCCAGATACGAAATCCATCGTAGCTCTATCCCACTTCCACTCAGGTATCACCACTTGCTATAACAATCCCAAAGGTACTTGATGTTCAACTTTAACTTGTTGACAAATCAAAGATTTGGACACAAAGTCAGAAATATCCCATTTCATGCCTGACCACCAGTACAATTGTCTCAAATCATTGTAAATCTTGTTACTCCTCGGATGAACAGACAAGCTACCACTGTGAGCTTAATGAAAAATTTTTTGTATAAGCTCTGAATTCTTCGGTACACAAACTCTACCTCTAAACATCAAACAATCATCGATTCTAATATGAAATTCTAAATCAGGAGTCGAGTCACATTGTACTCGTTTTGCTTTCAATTCACTGTCACATTTCTGAGCTTCACAAATTTGCTAAAGAAACAATGGTTTAGCTTTTAATTCAACTAAAATCGAGCCATCATCAGATAAGGTAAATCGTGTATTCATCACTCTCAAAGCAAAAAAATATTTTCTACTCAAAACATCCGTGACTAGATTTGCTTTCCTCGACTAATAGTCAATGACTAACTCTTAATCTTTTATCAATTCAAGGCATCGAAGTTGCCTTAAATTTAGATCTTTCTGTGACATCAAATACTTTAAACTCTTGTGATCAGTAAATATGTGGCATTTTTCACCGAACAAATAGTGTCTCCAAATTTTCAATGCGAATACAGTAGTGGCCAACTCTAAGTCGTATGTCGGATAATTCTTTTCATATGGCTTTAATTGTCTGGAAGCATAAGCTATCACTTTGCCTTCTTGCATTCAAACACATCCCAAGCCGTTCAATGACGCATCACTGAAAATTACAAACTCTTTACCCAGCTCAGGCTGAACTAGAACTGATGCTTCAGTTAACATTGCTTTCAACTGATCAAAACTCTGTTGGCATTTATCGGAAAATTCAAACTTCACATCTTTTTGCAACAACCGCGTCATTGGTGTAGCTATCATCGAGAACCCTTTTACAAATCTTCGGTACTAGCCAGCTAATCATAGAAAACTTCTGACTTCAAATATGTTTCTTGGCGGTTTCCAGTCAATAATTGCTAAAATCTTACTTGGATCAACTCGGATGCCCTCCGCTGAAACATTGTGTCCTAGAAATCCAACTTGTTAGAGCCAAAACTCGTATTTTCTGAATTTAGCAAACAATTGTTTATCTCTCAACATTTGTCACACAATCCTCAAATGCTCAACGTGTTCAGACTCATTCTGGGAATAGATCAGAATATCATCAATGAATACAACAACGAATCTGTCTAAATACGGTCTAAAAATTCTTTTCATCAAGTCCATAAATACTGCAGGAGCGTTAGCTAACCCAAATGGCATAACAAAAAATTCACAGTGTCTGTACCTGGTTCTGAATGTAGTTTTCACATCCGAATCTTTAACCAGTAATTGATAATAACCAGATTATAAATCAATCTTAGAAATTATTGTTGCTGCTTTCAACTGATCAAACAAATCATTGATTCGCGACAATGGATACTTGTTGTTGATTGTAACTTTATTGAGTTGTCGATAGTCAATACACAATCTCATTGATCCATCTTTCTTCTTTATGAACAGAACTGGTGCACCCTAGGGAGAGAAACTCGATCATGCAAAACCTCTATCCATTAACTCTGGCAATTGGGATTTCAACTCTTTTAACTCTGAGGAGCCATTCTATACGAAGCTATGGATATTAGTGATGTTCCCGGTACTAACTCAATAGCAACTCAACCTCTTTGACTGGTGGCAACCCAGGTAACTCAGAAGTAAACACATCTGGATATTCACAAACCACTAACATTGATTCAATCTTCGACTCAGACATTTTTGTATCCAGTACATATGCAAGGTAAGCACTATAATCTTTTCTTACATATTTTTGAGCTAGCATAGCTGATATCACAATAGGCAATCCACTCAAATCATCGGATTCAATACGAAGAATTTCACTATTCTAACATTTCAACTCAATAGTCTTTTGTCCACAGTTTACAATAGCATCATGTAGAGTCAACCAATCCATACCCAATATCAGATTGAATTCATCAAACGGTAAAAGCATCAAATTGACAAGAAAACAGTAACCCCTAATCATCAAAGGACAATTCTTGCAAACCTTATCAACTAGGACGTATTAACCTAAGGGGTTCGATACTTTAATCACGAATTCAGTGGACTCAACTGTCAAAATCTTATTAGACACTAAATTTGTACAAAAATATGAATGGGTTGATCCAAGATCAATTAAAGTAGTTACATTAGTGTCATAAAGAGAAAAGTACCGGTGATAACATCTAGTGCCGATGCATCCTCGCGAGCTCGAATAGCATAAGCTCAAGCTGGCGCTCCTACCTCGGATCTCATAGTAGAATATTTTGTTGCACCTTTGCTACTATTCACATATCTATTATTTCGAGGTTGTCTCCCTCTAGCAGCTGTATTACTCGGCCTTGTAGTCGGAAGTTTATCTTTCATGAATAACTCAGGACAATCACGAATAAAATGCTCTTCTGAGCCACATCTGAAACAGGTTTTATTAATCATCCAACAATCCCCAAAATGTCGTCTTCCATATTGTTGACAGTCTGGTTGTTTGCCCTGACACTACCTACACCCGCTACTAAAGTGGCTTGAGTTTTAGTACTTGCATGTTGCTTTCCACGATCTATGTTAGAATAACCCACTGAAGCAGTGGAACGGTTATGAAAATCCTTCAATTTCTTTGACGAGTAATGATATGATTTACCCATTGACTTCTTTCTTATATCTCTAGCCTCTGAATCAGCTTTTCTCTTTTCTTTACTAATCTCCTCGGCTTTGTGTGCTCTATCGACTAAGGGTGGGTTTGGATGGGCGATTAGGTGCGGTGCGTTTAGCTTACTTTTTGTCTCACGCTACAGTATCGCTACAGTATCTAATCTCACTGCCACCGCTATTTTTACACTAACCACAGGTAAGCACACCGTCCACCCAAACTCACCCTAAGATAACAAATTCCTTCAGTTCAAGTATCCTGACTAAAAGTTGATGTCTTCATTCAATCTATCTTCAAACCATTTACACATAATTGCTTTGGTTGGAATACACTCACGAGCATACTTACTCAGTCTCACGAATTCTCTTTCATATTCAAATATGGTCATACGACCCTGTTTCAGCTATACAATTTCTTTGTGTTTTTTATCAAGAAACCGCTGACTTATATATTTCTTCCTAAATTCTGTCTAAAAGAATTCTCATGTAACACGTTCCCTCGATACCACAAAAATTAAAGTGCTCCACCACTAGCATGCATCATCTTTCAGAAGAGATACGGCATATTTAACACATTCTGTTGCCGTACAGGACAATTCAACAAACACCCGAATCGTATTCTCAAGCCAAAACATGGCTCTCTCAGGGTCATCATCAATTGTCGCTCTAAACTCTCCAGCCCCATACTTTCAAAATTTATCCACAAGTGGTTTGCTTAAACGTACGGGTTCCAGAACTTGAGGTGCTACAGGAACTGATTGGGGAAAAGTTAGGGGTGGAGGTTGCTGAGCAACCGGATTAGTTCGGAAAAACTAAAAGAACCACTAATTCATCATTGGAAGAAAGCTTTTTGGCCTCTCCTCTATGACCTTCAGATACGGGTCTCAAACGAGACGGCGCTGCTCCATGAACAGAGGCTGGCGCATTAGTTTCTACATCATCGAAATCTGCTTGATTGGAATCCATTACTATATGAAAACATGATTTAAAAACTATCAAGAGAGATCACACTATCATAGGTTAAATATGGCATGTATAGCTAGACTCACATACACTATGTTAGTCCAAGAATCGACTAAACCATAGCCCTGATACCAACAAAATGTAACACTCCTAACCCGTATCCAATGGCAGAATAGGGTTATAGAGCATTACCAGACTTGCAGATCAAACAATCATACAATTCATGTTCATTTCTCATTCCAAACAAAAATCATTCAATTTCAATCGTATAGTCCCTAATACGAGCCTTCGAGTCAAAAAATGAACATTAAAAATAATTCGGGACTCAAATATGAACATAAGAAACATTTGGGAAAACATTGAAAACTTTCAAAGTATAGGGAACACATGCCTGTGTTGCCAGGTCGTGTGTCTCACACAATCAAGACAAACGCTTATGTCTCAGGCCGTGTGAGCATTCGAAATGGGATCATATGGTCGTGTCCCAGCCCGTGTCCAGCCCCTTGTAACTCACTGACATGGGTCACACGGCCAACCACACGCCCGTGTAACTCACTGTCTTGCTTTCATTAGAAATTTCAGTGGACACACTATCGTGTCTCCTAATCGTGTGTCACACACAGCTAAGACACACACCCGTGTCTCTGTCCATGTGGACGAAAATAGGCTATTTTCTAAGCCACATTTCTCACCCAAATAGGTACCAACCTAAGCTTAATAATGCACATACAACCATGGCAAAATAAGTATTCAAAACCAACCAATATTAAGTCTATAACATGCAATATCCACACATACAACATGATATCCATAAGCACATTCATTTGGCCACTTTAAAGCATACCAAATATACTTCTGAAGTCTACCTAAATTGTCAATTACTTATATGAGACATTGTACCTAAAACTTAGCATGCAAACTCATCTCAATTCCAACCATTTGGTGGCAAAACACAATTTCACAAGCAAGGCATTCATATAGCAACTATACACTACATATCACAAGGCCATTTATACATATATATACATATCAAAATATATGACCACTTTACAAGCCAATTCAAATGGCCAAAACTCATCACGACATATAGGCTACATTAGCCAAAATACCTATACATGCCATTTAACCAAAATATAGATAGTCTAAAGTACCAAAATGAGAGTTTGATAGTGCGACACAATCTCTTACAACTTTCAATCCGAATGAGCTTCCGATTCATTATAAATCACAAAAAATTAAATAGAGTATGCAATTAAGCTCAGTAAGTTCGTATAACATAAAACTCAGCTTATCATTTAATCACAATTTAAGTAATTAAACATAGCATAATGCAACTCAATTTGATCCACCAGCCTAACACATGTTCATCCATAAGGTTAGACATGAAATAACAATTCAATTCTCACATGATTCACATACATACTTGTACTAGTCATATCGAACTCATACACTCTCATAATAACACTGTGCCCATTGAACCATTTGTAATAAAACCGGATACTCGGGTATCTCGCACACTAAGTGCCAAAACATGGTTGAAACCATCTCTATCTCTTATCTCATACAGATGCTCCTTCACGAGCCATCACTAGGTCTACTCACACAAGCTGACGGTCAAGACGTAGCTACACAGTGCTGCTCACACAAGCTATCGAGTAATCGCAACACATGCCAAAAAACTCAGGCACCAGTAGAACGTATGGGACCAGCACCCAAAACACGATAATCCCTAATGACATGTCATTTGTATCCTATCTATTCCTAAGGTTCAACCGGGATCCATACACTTACCGATATCTTGTCAAAAAATTTTGTACTATCGTATCAACCAATATTTCAATTAAGCATGTAAACATATATATAATTTAAAGGTTATTAATATACGAACTTACCTCGAATTAGTATGGATAAAATCGACCGATCAGTCCATTACTTTGTGTTCCCCCGATCTAATTCCGAATGTGGCTTTTCTTGATCTATATAATCAAATTTAACCACTTTAATTCATATTTTACTCAATTCAACCCAAATTCATATTATGACAAAATTACCATTTTGCCCCTAAACTTTTGACTTCTTTACAATTTAGTCCCTATCTCATAACAATGCAAATTCATCCAATTTAGCACATACCCATGCTAGCCGAATTTTATCTAAACCCATAGCAGCTCATATATTTTATTATTTCACACATTTACCACTTAATTTTTACATTTTGCAAATAAATCCCTATTTGACATTTTCAACAAAAATCACTTTACAAAACTTGTTCAGCTATCACTAAACTTTCATTTTCATCCATCAAGCATAAAAAACGACCAACATGCATTCATCGTAAAACTCTATACTTTTAACAGTTTTGAAAATTAGTCCCTAGGCTAGCTAGATTAACCTACAACAACTCCAAAAACATAAAAATCATTAAAAACGGGACAAAGTTACAGTTACATGCAAGGATAGAGTTTGGCCGAAACTTTGAGCTTCATTAATGGAGTTTCTCATCTTCAATTTTGGTGGATGAAGACAATTTAGAAGATGAAGTTTTATTATTATTACTTAACTTATTATCATTTTACTTAAATAACTTTATAAATTAACTTGTAAAATACTTGATTCATGTCCAAAAATATCCACTAACTATATAAATGGTAAAATTACCATTTAAATCCCTTAGCAAATTAATTTCATAGCCATAAGGTACTTTTAACTTATAGAACTCAAGTTTTGCACCTTACGCGGTTTAGTCCTTTTTTATTGAATTAAGTATGCAAACGATAAAATTTCTAAATGAAATTTTCATATGACTCTACTAACATGCTGCAAAAGTTAAAATAATAATAAAATAAATATTTTGACTTTAGATTTATGGTCTCAAAACCATTATTCTTATTTCATAAAAAACGGGCAGTTACAATGAACCCTAAACTAGTGAATTCTGAAAAGCTAACACCTACTTTTGCAGATTTAACTCCTTAGAAAATTTGTCCATATCAACCTAGAGTTCTATATCCTCAAAGACTTCAGCATAATAAGCAGAAATAAGAGGTACAATTCAAGAAGTTCTTGGATGTTCTAAAGCAACAACATATCAACATCCTGTTGGTAGAGACTTTAGAATAGATTCCCAATTACGTGATGTTTATTAAGGATATTCTGTCCAAGAAGAAATTACATAGTGAGTATGAGATTGTTCCTTTTTTGAATCAGTGCAATGCGTTCTTATAGAACAAACTACCTCCGAAACTAAAGGACCCTGGAAGCTTTACGATACCTTCTAACATTGGTGAATCATATTGCGATAAAGCTTTATGCGACTTAGGAGCAAGCATCAACTTGATACCAAAATCTATTTTGAAGCTGTTTGGAATAGGTAAAGTAAGACCTACTACTATGACACTTCAACTAGCGAATCGATCGTTAGCATATCCTGAAGGAAAGATTGAGGATGTTTTGGTAAGAGTTGATAAATTTAGTTTTCCTCCTGATTTTATTGTGTTGGACTTCGAAGCAGACAAGGAAGTTCTAATCATCCTAGGGAGACATTTCCTAGCCACGAAAAGAACTTTGATAGATGTGCAAAAAGGCAAACTCACCATGCGAGTTCAAGATGATAAGGTAACATTTAACATCCTGAAGGTGATGAAATTTCATGATTTGATGGAAGAGTGTTCAGTAATGGAAGAATTAGAAACCTTAGTTTCTATGGAATGTAATTCTGAAGGAGAACACTTTAGAGTCTAAACCCTTAGAAGATGAAAAAGGTAATCAAAACATGGCTTTGATGGAAGCCAATCCGAGGAGTTATGTTCAACCACTGTGGTTCGAACTGCTAGAGTTAGAACGTTGGGAATTTACACAACCCAAGTTGTCAATTGAGGAAACACCTAAACTCGAACTAAAATTACTTTCGTCCCATTTAAAATATGTTTATCTTTGTAATAGTCCTACTTTACCTGTGATTGTTTTAGCAGACTTAACAAAACATCCAGAGGAGTAATTGATTGATGGTTTACAGAAATTTAAAAAAGTAATTGTTGGACCATAATTGACATACGAGGTATAAGTCCTTCCTTCTGCATGCATAAAATTATTTTGGAGGAAGGTGTAAAAGGTAAAATTGATAGGGAAAGGAGACTTAATCCTATCATGAAAGAGGTAGTACGAAAGGAGGTAATCAAATGGTTAGATGCAGGAATTATCTACCCCATCTCAAATAGTTCTTAGGTAAGTCCAGTACAATGTGTACCAAAGAAAGGTGTGATCACGATTGTTGAGAATGAACGAAACAAGTTAATCCTGATGAGAACTGTCATGAGTTGGATAATTTGTATTGCATACAAAAAGTTGAACAATGCCATTCATAAGGACAATTTTCCATTGCCTTTTATGGATCAAATGTTAGATCAACTAGCAGGCAACAAATTTTATTACTTTTTAGATGGATCTTCCAGGTACAACCAAATTGTTGTAGTCATGGAATACCAACATAAAACTACTTTTACTTGCCCATATGGTACATTTACTTTTAGGCGAATGCATTTCGACTTATGTAATGCACCTGCCACATTTCAGTGATGTATGATGACAATTTTCATTGATATGGTTGAAAATTTTGTTGAGGTTTTCATGTATGATTTTTTTCTATTTTTGGTAGCACTTATGATGTTTGTTTGAGTAATTTGGAAAAGGTACTAAAAAGATGCGAGGAGACGAATCTTGTTCTTAACTGGGAGAAATGCCACTTTACAGTTAATGAGGGAATTGTCTTAGGACATAAAATTTCCAAAAATGGGATTGAAGCAGATAAAGCAAAGGTGGATGTAATTGAAAGATTGCAACCTCCAATTAGTGTGAAAAGAGTTAGAAGTTTCTTAGGTCATGCCAGATTTTATCGTAGATTTATTAAGGATTTTTCAAAAAATCGATTAATTTTAGCCCTAATAATTATTACACCTGATTGGAACTCACCTTTTAAGTTGATGTTTAACGCAAGCAATTTCACTGTTGGAGCTATGATGGGACAAAGAAGGAAAACAATGTTTCACCTTATCTATTATGCAAGCAGAACTTTGACAGAAGCCCAGATCAATTATACAGAAACTGAAAAAGAACTATTTGCTATAGTTTTTGCTTTTGACAAGTTTCGTTCATATCTTATACGTACCAAAGTTACAGTGTTTATCGATCATGAGACTATTAAGTACTTACTCACGGAGAAATATGCTAAACCAAGGCTAATTCGATGGATACTTTTGCTCCAAGAATTTGACCTTGAGATTCAAGACAGAAAAGGCGTTGAAAATCAAGTAGCTGATCATCTGTCAAGGTTGGAACAAAATAAGGTAACTTCTTCACTTATTCCAAGTAATGAGAATTTTCCTAATGAGCATATCTTCAAGGTAATTCAAATCCATGAAACACCTTGGTTTGCTGATTTTGCCAATTATTTAGCATGGTGTAAGAGCATAGATGAAAGACACTATGATAGTCTGGTATGAGGTACATAGCATAAGACCATGGATGAAATACGCCATGACAACATGGTACGGGGTATAAAGTATATGGTGTAAGACCATAAATAAAAGATTCTATGGCAACCAAGTATAATGACTAAGACCATGGATGAAAGACTCCACGGCATCATATGATAGTATGCCAGGATGGCGGATCGGTTTAAGACCATAGATTAAAGACTATGGCATCCACAAAGATAGTGTGCTGGGACAGTAAACACATAATAAAGATAGTCCACTAGGATAATAAACATAGAACAAAGATAGTCCACTAGGATAGTAAACATAGAACAAAAATAGTTTTTCAGGACAGTAAACAAAGATATAGTCTGTCGCAATAGTAAACATGGGGTAAGTTGACAGGACAAGAGAAATGAGGTAAAAAGGGTGTAAGACCATAGCTTGGCTGTGGTAACCAACAGGGAGTCCGCCAAAGTAGTATGTGTGGAGTACTTCACCAGGATGTTTCAATGATACAAACTACCAATACGGTAAGTGCGACGGACGATACCTGGAGTGGAAAACAAAACTTGACGAGTCTGTCAAAAAGGGGTAAGCGAAGTAAGAAAAGGAATGGTTTATCAGAAGGATAGACATGAATGTCGATAAGGGAGGTGGGTGAGGACCCAGTAAGAATCATAGAAAGAATCAGGGACATGTGAATGACCTGTACGTGGGTAGTGTGGATGAGAAGCCTTCAAGGATCACAAGAAAGGATCCATAATCAAGAGTCACCAAGAAGTGCTCAATGAGGTTGTACACAAGAAGCAAACCACGTAAGGGAGATGGGGATTCCAATCCCAGGATAAGCATTCTGTCCAGGGGACAGAATGAATGTCAATACTATTCCTCTTTGAGGAAAGTCTATTGCAGGTAAACTACCACATTGATAGTTCTATAGGGAGAAAATGAGCAAGTAAGATGGCAGGCTTGTTTAACCGCATGGAAAATAACCTATTGCCTAGCGAGTCAAAATGACTATTATTTATGGGATGGGTGAGTCCCCAGGAAAGGTCTAGGTTATGGGTGGGTTGCTAAAATTAATCCACCACTACGAAAAATAAGGTGGAACAAGAATGGATCGGCCAAAGTGGTGAGGCCTGCTGATGGTCGGAATAATACGAAAACGTCAATAAGTCTTTTGGGACTAGTGCATGTGAAGAATGAGTCCACCAAGGATTGGTCCAACCACTAAAAGCCACCAAGGAATGTATGACCTAAAGATCCTTAGGTGGGGAATCAGGAAAGTTTCCATAGAAATCTTCAAACACCTTGTATGTGGGGTGAATGAAAGGTCTTATGACGAGGTGTCTAGATCACTATCAAGAATAGAGTTCGACCAGAGAAAGGTCTTATAGTAAGCCTAGTAGCTCGGAGGATCGAGTGCAGTCCACCACCCTAATAAAGAATATTCGCCTTAAGCGAGCAAAGAGTAAATTTATGTTTAGTATATTTTACATTTTTTACCCTCGTGTGATAGGGTTTAATTATGGTACAGTGAAGGAACTCACTAAGTTCATTTAAGCTTATGGGAGTTTGTTCGATGTTCACAGGACTTGCGATGATGATCGAGGACTTCAAGAAGGGACCAAGCCAGATAGTGATAAGTTTTGAATCATAGACAATTTGAGTAATGCACATAGGAATTGTAACACCCCGAACCCGAGACCGTCACCGAAGTCGAACACGAGGTGTTAACAGACTTTTAAAAATTTTCCAGACACTGCCAATCTGCGTAATAGTCGCTTTAAAAATCATATCTTGAGTTTCACAACTCGAAAATCAGTTTCGTGATTTTTCCCTGAAACTACACTCACATGCCCATCTACATAATTTTTTCTAGAATTTTTGGTCGGGCCAATTAATACAGTTTATTAGTCAAAGTCTCCCATGTTACAGGGATCGACTACCCTGAGCTTTGCACATTACGACTTGGATATCTCCTTGTACATGGCTCCAATACTGATCCCGTTTGTTTCTATAGAAACTAGACTCAGAGAGGAATCTACACATATATGGTATGACTCCTAATTATCTCTGGTTAATTTATGGTAAATTTTCAAAGTCGAAACAGGAGATCCAGAAACCGTTCTGGCCCTGTTTCACGAGAACTTTAATATCTCTTAATATACTGTTCATATGATTGTTTCGTTACTTTCATATGAAAATAGATTCATCAAGGTTAGATTACATAATTTATTCACTATTTAATTCCATTTCTACAAATTTTTGTGATTTTTCAAATCTACACCACTGCTGCTGTCAGCATCTGTTTTCAAGGTAAACTTTACCTATTTCGTGGTTACATGGACCAACTAGGGTTTTGTCATACATAGGTCCACATATGATCATATTTAGCCATTCCAATGGCTGATCATTTGCCCAACACTTCCATTCCAAACCATAGTCACATCGTGAAACCATATATACATACATAAACACAAATGGTCTAATGCCATACTCCACTTCTATGAGCCATTTTCGCATGGCTTTACACACATACATCACAAAAAGTACTTAAACAACAGGGGGTAGTCCTATACATGCCATATCCAGAGTTCAACTAAAAGAGTACCAAAAGAGCTTTGATAGTGTGGATGACTTCGACTTCGCTGATCCCGAATCCGATAGCTAACGAACAAAATCTATAAAACAGAGAGCCAAAGCAACCGGGTAAGCATTTTAAGCTTAGTAAGTTTCAAGTAATGAAATCGGCTTTGACTACAGTATTACATTCACATAGCTAACTAAGTCACTTTATTAACACACATTCTCATAATCATACTTACTTCACACTTCATCAACATATATACACAAGGTATCAACCTTTCTAAAAGCCGAAAGTTCGTTAGCCGATTGCACGAATACTATTTAAAACGAATCGACTTTTCCAAAGCACATGCAAACATACCTTATCGTTCGGGTTAGTCGAGCGTATTTATTGAATTAGTTACAGCACAAAACGCTCACATTCAAACCCAAGTCTCTTCGGTATTTAACTGGATATAGCCGCAAACACATTTGCCTTCGGGTCTTAACCCGGACATATCAACTTGCATAATTGCCTTCGGGTCTTAGCCCGGATATATCAACTTGCATAATTGCCTTCGGGTCTTAGCCCGGATATATCAACTCGCATAATTGCCTTCGGGTCATAGCCCGGAATATCAACTCGCGTAATTGCCTTCGGGTCTTAGCCCGGATATATCAACTCGCGTAATTGCCTTCGGGTCTTAGCCCGGATATATTCCAATGCTCATGCACACATATATCAATAATCATAACACATCCATATCATTTCTTCGTTACTAAGGCTCAAACACAAAACATTTATTAAACCTTTCAAATTTCGGCTCAATAGCCACACACAAAGAGCATGATTTCAATTGGCTTTATAACATAGTCTCTAAGCACATTCGACTATCCGTCATAGTATGACTATTCATTTCAATATAATTCAAGTAGGGTCATTACTCGAAGACTTACCTCAAATGTCGTCGAACGACTTCAATGGCTATTCAATTACTTTTTCCTTCCCTTTATCGGATCTAGTTCCCCTTTGCTCTTGAGCTTAAGTTCAACAAAATTTAAAATAGTCATTAATCGACTATTCAAGTATTACTTTCAGAATAATATATATATTGATCCGACTTTCACACACATAGATTATAGTAAGCTTTATAATAATCAATAAATAATTCATTGGCAAACTTTCATTAATGTTTACAACAAAATCACATATTCACTACGAGCTGTTTTCCTGAGCAGTAGTTACTAAATTATTTATAACTGGAGCTACTAAACTCCAAATCACTTGCCGTTAATTTTCCCTGAATATATACTCGTATATCTTCCATCCATAAAATTTCAGAATTTTAGGCTTGGCCAATCAATACCATATTTTTCTTAAAGTTTCCCCTGTTTCACTGTTTGACTATTCTGACCACTCTTCACTACGAATCCAATTTCTCATTTTACAGAATTCAAAATGTGTTGTATTTGATCTCATTTGAAACTAGACTCATTAAGGAGTCTAAGCATATAAATTTTATCTTATAATCATTTTTGTACAATTTATAATGATTTTCTAAAAACAGAACAGGGAATCCAGCAGTCATTTTGACTCAGCCCCACAATACTTCAAATATCTCAAGATCTGTAACTCTTTTGTTTTTATAGTTTCTTTTGTAAGAAAATAGACTCTTCAAGCTTTAATGACATAATTCACTCAGCTTCTAATTCAACTCCAACAAATTATGGCGATTTTCCAAAATCACCTTACTGCTGCTGTCCCCAAACAGATTATTACCAAATCAAATACTAACATTAGCATTTCACCTTAATAGCTAGCTTACCAAGCCTTAATTTAACATATAATTCACACATATCATATTCAGCTATATATACATTTATCATATTTCCATTTCAGCATATATAACTAACATTTATTCCGAAATTTTAATATCTAATTGCTTATAACTTTCTTCGGATGTCGTCGACTAATTGATCGGCTACTCAACTACTTTCGATTTTCCCCGATCTAAATCCAATTTCTTGGTTTCTTGATCTTAACATATTCAAATAAATCTCGTTTTAACATATTTTCATTCAATTTAGTCTAATAACGCATAAATGGGTAAATTACATTTTTACCCCTAATATTTCGCACTTTCACAATTTAGTCTTTATTCCACAAAACACAAAATACACAAAATTTGGTCACACTCCTTAAGGGCCGAATCTTCCTAGTACCCATATAAGTCCATACATTTCATTTATTTCACCTTTGAGTCCTTCAAAATTTATTTTTGTAATTTAGCCCTAACTACTCAAAATCACCAAAAACTTCAACACAAAACATATTAATCTTTAACATATCTTTCATTTTTCATCAACAACTATCAAAAAGCTCAAGCACTCATCAATGGCAAAACACAAAATCATCATCAATTCACAAAATTGAACCATGGGGTTTAAAGAACACAAAGCAATGATATCAAAAATGTGAAAATTATCAAAACCAAACAAAAGACTAACCTTCCTTAGGTTTCAAATGACCGAATGCTATCCTCCTCTCTTCCTCTCTACAACCGGCCAAGATGAACAAGGTGATAACCTCTCTCCTTCTTTTTTTTTCTTTTAGTATCCTTAATATTTCTTTTATCATTTCTTTTCTTTTACTTAAACTAATGTCCACTTCATGGAAATTTACCACATAGTCTAATATATGCTCCATCATGGCCGGCCACTATGTATAAAAAAGGGGTATTTGACATGCAAAGCCAATATTTTCACTCCTTGCTTAAATTGGTCCTTATAAATTACCCTATCACATTTTTTTAAAACTTTCTCACATAAGTCCTATGGACTAAATTCACATGCAATTGACTAAATCGAAGCTTGAAATTTTCCACACATTCATAATCACATATTTTAGACAATAATATCACATTCAAACATTTCGGTGACTCGGTTTAGCAGTCCCGAAACCACTTCCCGACTAGGGTCAGTTTTGGGCTGTCACAACTCTCCCCCACTTAAGAAATTTTCGTCCCCGAAAATCTTACCGGTGAATAGGTTTGGGTATCGTTCTTTCATCGAGCTCTCAGTTTCCCAAGTAGCTTCCTCGATCCCGTGTTTGAGCCATAACACCTTAACTAACGGAACCCTTCTGTTTCGCAACTCTTTCACTTCACGAGCTAGGATACGAATCGGTTCTTCTTCATAACTCAAGTCAGATTGAATTTCAACTTCCGAGGGATTAATCACATGTGACGGATCAGATCTATAACGTCGAAGCATCGAAACATGAAAAACGTTGTGAATCCTTTCAAGTTCAGGGGGTAAAATCAATCTATATGCCACTGGACCAATTCTTTCGGATATTTCATACGGCCCAATGAACCTCGGACTCAATTTGCCCTTACGGCCGAATCTGAGTACCTTTTTCCAAGGCGAAACTTTAAGAAACACTTTATCTCCAACCTGATATTCAATGTCTTTTCTTTTCAAATCCGCATACGACTTTTGACGATCTGTGGCTACCTTCAGACTTTCACGGATTACCTTTACTTTCTGCTCGCCATCTTTAATCAAATCAACTCCGAAAATTTTACTTTCACCGAGCTCGGTCCAAAACAATGGTGTACGGCATTTACGACCGTACAAAGCCTCGTAAGGTGCCATCTTAATACTTGATTGAAAACTATTGTTGTAAGCGAATTCAATCAAAGGTAAATACTGTTCCCATGAACTACTGAACTCGAGGATGCAACATCTCAACATATCCTCAAGTATCTGAATTATCCGCTCGGATTGACCATCGGTTTGTGGATGAAAAGCGGTGCTAAAATGCAGCTTGGTACCCAAAGCTTCTTGCAATTTCTTCCAAAATCGCGAGGTGAATCTCGGATCTCTATCCGACACAATAGAAATCGGTACCCCGTGTAATCTCACAATCTGAGAAACATACAATTCAGCTAGTTTATCCAATGAAAAATCCGTACGCACGGGGATAAAGTGAGCCGACTTAGTTAGTCTATCGACAACAACCCAAATCGCATCTTTCTTACTCGCTGACAATGGCAGTCCGGACACAAGGTCCATTGTGACTCGATCCCATTTCCACTCGGGTATCATGATCGGCTGAAGTAGTCCTGAAGGCACTTGATGTTCCGCTTTCACTTGTTGACATATTAAACATCTCGAAACAAAGTCGGAGATGTCTCGTTTCATACCATGCCACCAAAACTGACGTTTCAAATCGTTGTACATTTTTGTACTCCCTGGGTGAATTGACATTCGGCTACAATGGGCTTCGTTCAGAATCATCGAAATGAGTTCCGAATTCCTTGGAACACATAAACGACTTCTGAACCTCAAACAATCATCACCATCAATTTGAAACTCTGATTCCTTGTTCGGAACACACTCAGCCCGTTTTGCAACCAATTCATCATCGACTTTCTGAGCTTCACGAATTTGATGAGTCAATAATGGTTTGGCTTTTAATTCAACTACTAACACATTGCCGGGTAGAACAGACAAATGCACATTCATCGCTCGTAAAGCAAACAATGACTTCCGGCTTAAGGCATCCGCAACCACATTAGCCTTTCCCGGGTGGTAATCAATGACAAGCTCGTAATCTTTCAACAACTCAAGCCAACGTCTTTGTCGCAGATTCAAGTCTCGCTGAGTCATCAAATATTTGAGACTTTTGTGATCCGAAAATACATGGCACTTTTCACCAAATAAGTAATGTCGCCATATTTTCAAAGCAAATACGATGGCAGCTAGTTCGAGATCATGGGTCGGATAATTTTTCTCATGTGGCTTTAATTGTCTCGACGCATAGGCCACCACTCGACCTTCTTGCATCAACACGCAACCCAACCCAAGTAGGGATGCGTCACTATAAATGACAAACTCCTTGCCTGATTCGGGTTGCACTAGAATTGGAGCTTCAGTCAAATGAGTTTTCAGTTGATCGAAACTTTTCTGACACTTCTCCGTCCATTCGAACTTAACATCCTTTTGAAGTAGCTTCGTCATTGGTCTGGCTATCATCGAGAAACCTTTGACAAATCGTCGGTAATAACCGGCGAGCCCCAAAAAGCTCCGAACCTCAGTAATATTTCTCGGAGGTTTCCAGTTAAGTATGGCTGAAATTTTGTTCGGGTCAACTCGAATACCCGATGCGGATACCACATGACCCAAGAAGCTAACCTCTCTTAACCAGAACTCACACTTACTGAACTTAGCATATAACTGCTTATCCCGTAAAATTTGCAACACTAGTCTCAGGTGCTCAGCATGTTCGGTCTCATCTCTTGAATAGACCAAGATGTCATCAATGAACACAACTACGAACCGATCCAAATATGGTCTGAAGATC
Source organism: Gossypium hirsutum (assembly GCF_007990345.1). NCBI lineage: Eukaryota > Viridiplantae > Streptophyta > Magnoliopsida > Malvales > Malvaceae > Gossypium > Gossypium hirsutum. The sequence goes on along the minus strand of NC_053446.1, from coordinate 37,540,666 downwards.
CGATTCATCAAATCCATAAATACTGCCGGGGCATTAGTGAGCCCAAACGGCATCACTAAGAATTCGTAGTGACCGTACCTCGTTCTGAAAGCAGTTTTGGGTACGTCTGAATCTCGAATCCGCAACTGATAATAACCCGATCTCAAATCTATTTTGAGAACACTGAGGCCCCCTTTAGTTTATCAAACAAATCATCAATACGCGGTAATGGATATTTATTCTTTATCGTCACTTTATTCAGTTGACGATAGTCAATGCACAACCTCATGGTTCCGTCCTTCTTTTTCACGAACAATACTGGTGCACCCCAAGGTGAGAAACTTGGCCGAGCGATACCTCTATCCGTCAATTCTTGTAGCTGAGCTTTCAACTCTTTTAACTCAGTTGGTGCCATACGATACGGAGCTATCGAAATCGGCGTAGTCCCAGGTACAAGCTCAATACCAAACTCTATCTCCCGAACAGGTGGTAAACCCCGCAATTCTTCAGGAAAAACATCCGGGTATTCACAAACCACCGGCACAGATTCAGGTTTCCTTTCTAATTCTTGGTCATCCAGTACATACGCAAGGTATGCTTCGCACCCTTTTCTTACATATTTCTGGGCCAACATTGAGGATATTACAGCTGGCAACCCAACCAAGTCCGTAGACTCAACTCGGATTACTTCGTTATTTGCGCACCTCAAATCAATAGTCTTGCTTTTGCAATTCACAACCGCATCATGCACGGTCAACCAATCCAACCCAAGGATAACATCAAATTCATCAAACGGCAAAAGCATCAAGTCCGCCGGAAAACAGGAACCTCGAATTGCTAGGGGACATTTCTTACACACTTTGTCGACAAGCACGTAACGACCCAAGGGATTTGACACCCGAATTACAAACTCAGTAGACTCAATAGGTAAAGTCTTACTGGATGCTAAGGTTTCACATATGTAAGAATGAGTAGAACCGGGGTCAATCAAAGCAATTACATTAGTATCAAAGAGAGTAAAAGTACCGGTAATAACATCAGCCGAAGAAGCATCCTCGCGGGCACGTATAGCATATGCTCTAGCAGGTGCACGAGCCTCGGATCTGGTCGTAGCATCTCTAGATCCTCTCTGACCACCACTAGCATTGCCCGTATTTCTAGATGGTCTACCTCGAGCAGTGGTAGCACCCGGTTTCCCACTCTGATTTACATTCTGTTCAGACAGCCTCGGGCAATCTTTAATGAAGTGGTCCACTGATCCGCACTTGTAACAGGAGCGGTCATGGAATCTACAACTCCCCGAATGCCATTTACCGCAATTTCGACATTCCGTTCTGTCTCGACGTTCATTCCCAACACTGGCGACCGAAGTGCCTCGTGTACCCACAGGGGGTCGATCACGATCTCGTCTAAAAAGGCCCGAAGTGCCTCTAGACCGGCCCATATCATCTCGAAATTTCTTCGATGCCTGTTGAAGAGACTTTCCCGAGGATCTTTTACGAAACTCCCCAGTTCCCACATCAACTTTTTGTTTTTCCTTTCTAAGCTCTTCGGCTTTACAAGCTCGCTCGACAAGTACTACGAACTCTCGTATTTCAAGAATGCCAACGAACATTTTTATATCTTCATTCAGCCCATCTTCGAAGCGTTTACACATGACAGCCTCGGACGAAACACATTCCCGAGCGTATCTACTAAGTCTAACAAATTTTCGCTCGTAATCAGTAACTGACATAGAACCTTGCTTAAGCTCAAGAAATTCCTTCCGTTTTTTATCAACAAATCTCTGACTGATATACTTTTTCCGAAACTCAGTTTGGAAAAACTCCCAAGTTACTTGCTCCCGGGGCACAACAGAAGTCAGAGTACTCCACCAATAGTAGGCAGAATCACGTAGCAAGGAGATAGCACACTTTAGGCATTCATCGGGTGTACAAGATAGCTCATCGAGTACCCGGATAGTGTTGTCCAACCAAAATTCAGCTTGCTCGGCATCGTCGCTATCCGTAGCTTTAAATTCAGTAGCCCCATGTTTTCGGATTCTGTCAACTGGGGGCTTATTTGACCTTATTTGGTCAGTTACCGGAGGTATTGTAGGTGCGGGGGTGGTGTTTGTCGGGAATGGAGGTTGTGGAACAGCCGTATTAGTTCGAATGTATTGGTTGAACCAATCATTCATCACGCTATAGAAAGCTTGTCTAGCTTCATCATTCCGGTTACTAGCATTAGGTTGAGAGTCCACCGGCGCTGTCCCTTGTGCGGGAGCAGGCGCTACACTCTCAAGATCATCAGCTACCGCTCGGTCGGGATCGGGATCCATTACTATAAATAAACACATTTGCAAATGTCAGAAATCACCACACTATCAATTAATCACATAAAATGGCATGTATAGCTAGACCCCAACACATTACGGTAGTCCTAGAATCGACTAAACCGTAGCTCTGATACCAATCAATTGTAACACCCCGAACCCGAGACCGTCACCGGAGTCGAACACGAGGTGTTAACAGACTTTTAAAAATTTTCCAGACACTGCCAATCTGCGTAATAGTCGCTTGAAAAATCATATCTTGAGTTTCACAACTCAAAAATCAGTTTCGTGATTTTTCCCTGAAACTAGACTCACATGCCCATCTACATAATTTTTTCTAGAATTTTTGGTCGGGCCAATTAGTACAGTTTATTAGTCAAAGTCTCCCATGTTACAGGGATCGACTACCCTGACCTTTGCACATTACGACTTGGATATCTCCTTGTACAGGGCTCCAATACTGATGCCGTTTGTTTCTATAGAAACTAGACTCAGAGAGGAATCTACACATATATGGTATGACTCCTAATTATCTCTGGTTAATTTATGGTAAATTTTCAAAGTCGAAACAGGAGATCCAGAAACCGTTCTGGTCCTGTTTCACGAGAACTTTAATATCTCTTAATATACTGTTCATATTATTGTTTCGTTACTTTCATATGAAAATAGATTCATCAAGGTTCGATTACATAATTTATTCACTATTTAATTCCATTCCTACAAATTTTTGTGATTTTTCAAATCTACACCACTGCTGCTGTCAGCATCTGTTTTCAAGGTAAACTTTACCTATTTCGTGGTTACCATGGACCAACTAGGGTTTTGTCATACATAGGTCCACATATGATCATATTTAGCCATTCCAATGGCTGATCATTTGCCCAACACTTCCATTCCAAACCATAGTCACATCGTGAAACCATATATACATACATAAACACAAATGGTCTAATGCCATACTCCACTTCTACGAGCCATTTTCGCATGGCTTTACACACATACATCACAAAAAGTACTTAAACAACAGGGGGTAGTCCTATACATGCCATATCCAGAGTTCAACTAAAAGAGTACCAAAAGAGCTTTGATAGTGTGGATGACTTCGACTTCGCTGATCCCGAATCCGATAGCTAACGAACAAAATCTATAAAACAGAGAGCCAAAGCAACCGGGTAAGCATTTTAAGCTTAGTAAGTTTCAAGTAATGAAATCGGCTTTGACTACAGTATTACATTCACATAGCTAACTAAGTCACTTTATTAACACACATTCTCATAATCATACTTACTTCACACTTCATCAACATATATACACAAGGTATCAACCTTTCTAAAAGCCGAAAGTTCGTTAGCCGATTGCACGAATACTATTTAAAACGAATCGACTTTTCCAAAGCACATGCAAACATACCTTATCGTTCGGGTTAGTCGAGCGTATTTATTGAATTAGTTACAGCACAAAACGCTCACATTCAAACCCAAGTCTCTTCGGTATTTAACCGGATATAGCCGCAAACACATTTGCCTTCGGGTCTTAACCCGGACATATCAACTTGCATAATTGCCTTCGGGTCTTAGCCCGGATATATCAACTTGCATAATTGCCTTCGGGTCTTAGCCCGGATATATCAACTCGCATAATTGCCTTCGGGTCATAGCCCGGAATATCAACTCGCGTAATTGCCTTCGGGTCTTAGCCCGGATATATCAACTCGCGTAATTGCCTTCGGGTCTTAGCCCGGATATATTCCAATGCTCATGCACACATATATCAATAATCATAACACATCCATATCATTTCTTCGTTACTAAGGCTCAAACACAAAACATTTATTAAACCTTTCAAATTTCGGCTCAATAGCCACACACAAAGAGCATGATTTCAATTGGCTTTATAACATAGTCTCTAAGCACATTCGACTATCCGTCATAGTATGACTATTCATTTCAATATAATTCAAGTAGGGTCATTACTCGAAGACTTACCTCAAATTTCGTCGAACGACTTCAATGGCTATTCAATTACTTTTTCCTTCCCTTTATCGGATCTAGTTCCCCTTTGCTCTTGAGCTTAAGTTCAACAAAATTTAAAATAGTCATTAATCGACTATTCAAGTATTACTTTCAGAATAATATATATATTGATCCGACTTTCACACACATAGATTATAGTAAGCTTTATAATAATCAATAAATAATTCATTGGCAAACTTTCATTAATGTTTACAACAAAATCACATATTCACTACGAGCTGTTTACCTGAGCAGTAGTTACTAAATTATTTATAACTGGAGCTACTAAACTCCAAATCACTTTCCGTTAATTTTCCCTGAATATAGACTCGTATATCTTCCATCCATAAAATTTTCAGAATTTTAGGCTTGGCCAATCAATACCAGATTTTTCTTAAAGTTTCCCCTGTTTCACTGTTTGACTATTCTGACCACTCTTCACTACGAATCCAATTTCTCATTTTACAGAATTCAAAATGTGTTGTATTTGATCTCATTTGAAACTAGACTCATTAAGGAGTCTAAGCATATAAATTTTATCTTATAATCATTTTTGTACAATTTATAATGATTTTCTAAAAACAGAACAGGGAATCCAGCAGTCATTTTGACTCAGCCCCACAATACTTCAAATATCTCAAGATCTGTAACTCTTTTGTTTTTATAGTTTCTTTTGTAAGAAAATAGACTCTTCAAGCTTTAATGACATAATTCACTCAGCTTCTAATTCAACTCCTACAAATTATGGCGATTTTCCAAAATCACCTTACTGCTGCTGTCCCCAAACAGATTATTACCAAATCAAATACTAACATTAGCATTTCACCTTAATAGCTAGCTTACCAAGCCTTAATTTAACATATAATTCACACATATCATATTCAGCTATATATACATTTATCATATTTCCATTTCAGCATATATAACTAACATATATTCCGAAATTTTAATATCTAATTGCTTATAACTTTCTTCGGATGTCGTCGACTAATTGATCGGCTACTCAACTACTTTCGATTTTCCCCGATCTAAATCCAATTTCTTGGTTTCTTGATCTTAACATATTCAAATAAATCTCGTTTTAACATATTTTCATTCAATTTAGTCTAATAACGCATAAATGGGTAAATTACATTTTTACCCCTAATATTTCGCACTTTCACAATTTAGTCTTTATTCCACAAAACACAAAATACACAAAATTTGGTCACACTCCTTAAGGGCCGAATCTTCCTAGTACCCATATAAGTCCATACATTTCATTTATTTCACCTTTGAGTCCTTCAAAAATTTATTTTTGTAATTTAGCCCTAACTACTCAAAATCACCAAAAACTTCAACACAAAACATATTAATCTTTAACATATCTTTCATTTTTCATCAACAACTATCAAAAAGCTCAAGCACTCATCAATGGCAAAACACAAAATCATCATCAATTCACAAAATTGAACCATGGGGTTTAAAGAACACAAAGCAATGATATCAAAAATGTGAAAATTATCAAAAACCAAACAAAAGACTAACCTTCCTTAGGTTTCAAATGACCGAATGCTATCCTCCTCTCTTCCTCTCTACAACCGGCCAAGATGAACAAGGTGATAACCTCTCTCCTTCTTTTTTTTTCTTTTAGTATCCTTAATATTTCTTTTATCATTTCTTTTCTTTTACTTAAACTAATGTCCACTTCATGGAAATTTACCACATAGTCTAATATATGCTCCATCATGGCCGGCCACTATGTATAAAAAAGGGGTATTTGACATGCAAAGCCAATATTTTCACTCCTTGCTTAAATTGGTCCTTATAAATTACCCTATCACATTTTTTTAAAACTTTCTCACATAAGTCCTATGGACTAAATTCACATGCAATTGACTAAATCGAAGCTTGAAATTTTCCACACATTCATAATCACATATTTTAGACAATAATATCACATTCAAACATTTCGGTGACTCGGTTTAGCAGTCCCGAAACCACTTCCCGACTAGGGTCAGTTTTGGGCTGTCACAGGAATGGGGTACTATTGGAGGCTTTGCCTCAAGAACAATACCAGTGGAACCAAAAATCATCCCTGGATTTGGATTTCCAGGATAGTTAGTCTTAGCAAAATTTTAAGAGTTATTATATAAAAAAATAGCATGTATAGGGATAGAAACCTTGTGAGACCAACCTCTTGAGGCTTTTGCTATAAGATGTATTATTGTTTCAATATAATCTATTTTACAACAGTTAGCCGGTAGAATTTACGATAAGTTAACCTGGTCCATTGTGACGGTCCATACTCGAAGTCGACGGAGGGGTCGGGTTCGAAGTGTTACAATACAATCCTACCCATGCATAGCATCACAATTAGCAGAGATCATTCATTATCCCAGAACTTAACAAAGAGTGATGACAGCCATTCAACATTTCAGATACGGTAAGTAGAAACTCATCTGATGCCTTTTCGCCTTATCAGCTTAGCTTTTCTAGATGCCAGAGTTTTCCTTCTCCTAGTAGCTAAGCATGGCAACCAAAATAAGGAATTAGACTAAGTACGTCTAGCTTGAAACTCAGTTTTTCAGAAATATACAAAACCCCTAAAATGGTTCTAAAAACCCTTACCTTTATTTTTTAAATCTTACGTACTCCGACGGACTTAGAATCTTACCAGCTTACTGGATTATCTACATATCCCACTCAAACTTTGTGATCATCGGCCCACACAAAGCTTCCATAGCTACCTCTTCTTCAGGTCAACCAAGGAAAATGAAGAAGATGAGAGAATGGAACAAAATTGAGAGAAATCCACCTAAGAATTCACTTCTTAGCTATTTCAAGCCCCCCAAGCACGGTCTTCAATCTTACAGAAACCATCCATTGACAATCATTTTGTCCCTCACTAAGGCCCACTGGTTCTAACCTAACCGAACCAGATTTGGAGCTCAACTATGTTCAAACTAGCCTTTATATGTCTCAATTTTTTAGTAAAGGCCGCCAACTTACGGTCTCTTTCAATTTAACCCCTAATTGTTCAAATTTTTGGGTTTAAAGGAAACTAGGTGTGACAACTCTCCCACCCTAAAAAAATTTTTGTCCTTCAAAATTTTCTATCACAACAATCCTTAGAGGCGGACTTAGAGAAACTCTTCCCTATCCCTACCTTCTTATGCCTTGCAGAAGTGATCACCCTTCATTCTTATCAGAACTTTTAAACTCAGTGCCCTTTTTGTAACACCCCTAACCTGTGTTCGTCGTCAGATTAGGGTTACGGAGTATTACCAAACAAATAGAACATTTAAACATACATCTCATACATGAACATAAACATATCATAATACAATCATACAATTACATATCGTCCCTAAATTGAGCCCTCAAGACCCTAAATATACATTAGAAACAATTTGGGACTAAATTGGGAACATTTGGAAATTTTAAGAAAAAGTTAGAAAGCTTGAACTGCAGTGGTCACATGGCCCTGTGGCTAGGCTATGTCCTAGCCCATGTCCACACTTGTGTAACTCACTGAGTAGGGTCACACAGTAGTGTCACACACCCATGTGCCAGGCCGTGTAACTCTCGAAATAGCCCCCACAAGCCCGTGTGCTAGGCCTTGTGCTAGGATGTGCAACTACTTTACTTCTATGCAATCAAACTTACAAGGGACACAAAACCGTGTCGCCAGCCCGTGTGTCACACACGGCTGAGTCACATGCCCGTGTCTCAGGCTGTGTGGACATAAAATTGCCAAAAACCAAGCCATTTCCAACACCATAACATGCATACACCTATAGGCCTCTTGTGCACCTAATCAAGGCATCAAAACCTTACAAAAACATACATTTTATGACCATTTTACTAGCCTTAAATCAATCAACCAATATGCCATTACAAGGCACCTCACAAGCAAACATCAAAACTTACTTACACATGCATATTTGTTCACATTTCTATCATAAAAAATAATTCAACTTCTAACAAATTATGCCACAAATATGCCATTAATGCTTCATCATAAACATACCAATTGAGCCATACCATTCATGCATCATAAGTACCCAAAATGACATAATTTAGCAAGCACCAAAAGTTACCAAAATCAAACAACTTATACATGCCAAAATCATCAACTAATATTGAACTAAATACCAATACAAGTCCACCTATGCATGCCATTCTAACCTTGGCCATAACATCAAATACGACCAAAATTTAAGCTGGATAGTGTGATAGCTCTCCGACGAGCTTCCAAATCGATCGAGCTTCCGATAATCTATAAAACAGAGGAAAGAAAACTACGTAAGCACATAATGCTTACTAAGTTCGTAGAACATGAAACATAACTTGTCATTTCATCTAAATAACATTAAGTATAAGCATAATGTATTCCAACCACAAGCTTGGCACAAGCCTAAGTACCATCATCAAATACACAAGTTAGTGCATTCAAACACAATTCACTTGAATTAAACATATGACGATTCATTTCCATGTGAACATATATCATTTGAATCGTTTAACCTTTCCAAGAACCTATGTATATTATCATAGAAAACTTACCTTTTCAATCCCTTTCATTTCTTGTTAAACCATCTAGAATATCATCGGATACTCGGGAAAGCTCACACAAAGTGTGCTTAAACATATAATTGTAACATTTCCTTTACATCGTTGCTCACACGAGCTGTGAAATAGGCCTGGTCACACGAGCTGTGGGTCAAAATGTAAGCTACACAATGTTGGTCACACGAACTTTGGAGTATCCGCAACAAATGTAGGACCTCAGCCATCCGTAGGGCATTCAAAACCAACACCCGAAACATGAAATCCCTAATTACATGTCATTTGTATCCTACGAATTCCTAAGGTTCAAACCGGACTCGGTAGCTGTCATGGAATTCCTTTGGATATACATTGATTATTAACACTTTAAATACATAATAACATACAATTAAATAACATAAACATAGTAATTTGCACATACGAACCTGCCTCGATGATTAACGAGTAGAAACGAGATCGACTAATTCTAGGCTTTAACTTTTCCTCGATCTAAATCCATATGTGGTTTATCTTGACCTAAATAGACAAATTCAATCTATTTAATACTTCTGCTCTTCAATTCAGTCCATATTTCATATTTTTAAAAAATTACTATTTTACCCCTAACATTTTAACTTTGTACATTTTAGTCCTTAAGCTCATAAATTGAAATTTAAACATTTTAATCCTCTTCTCATGCTAGTTTAATTATCTAGGGACCTAAATCAATCCATAAAAATCATCATTTCATAAATTTACCATGAAATTTTATCATTTTTACAAATAAGTCCTTAAATACAATTTTCATCAAAAATCACTTTACAAAACTTGTTTATTTATCAACAAGGACTCATAATCTATCATTAAACATCAAAACCATTCAAAAATCATTCGTGGCATAACCCTCAACCTCTGACAGTTTTACAAATTAATTCCCAGGATAGCTAGGTTAAGCTACAATGATCCCGAAAACATAAAAATCGTGGAAAACGAGCTCAAAATTACTTACATGCAAGCAGTTGTTGTAGCCGAATGAAAGAACCCTAGCTATGGCTTTTTCTTCTTCTAATTTTGGTGGAAACAAAATTTGGGGAAAATGAATGCATTTTTTTTCTTTTATTTGTTTTTAGTTTAATTCTTAATTACCATATTAACCTTTGTTTTTAACTGCTTAAAACACCAAATTCTTGCCCATCTTTGTCCACTAACTATAGAAATGGTTAATTACCATCTAAGTCTTCTCATCTTAAAGTTTCATAGCTATTTGACACCTTTAACTAATGAAACTTTATTTTTGTACTTTATTCAATTTAGTCCTTTTCATTAAATTAAGCATGCAAACATCAAAATTTCTTAATGAAATTTTTATATAACCATACTAACATCCCATAGACATTAAAATAAAAATAAAATAATAATTTACTCGTCAAATTTGTGGTCCCAAAACTACTATTCTGATTTTAATAAAAACAGGTTGTTACAACTCTCCCCCTAAAAGGATTTTCATCCCTGAAAATCTTACCAAAAAATAAGTTCGGGTATTGCACTTTCATAGCTTCTTCCAATTCCTAGGTGGCCTCTTCTATACAATGACATTTCTTATGCTTTTATTTCTCAATTCTATAACTTCCTAAGCTAGAATTCTGATCGGTTCTTCATTGTACGTCATATTTGGTTGTATCTCAACATCAATAGGTGAAATTACGTGTGAAGGATCTTCTCGATATTGTCGTAACATCAATACATGGAAGACATTATGAATATTTTCTCACTCTGACGATAAAGCCAATTTGTAAGCTACTGGTTCAATTCTCTCAATGATCTCATACGGCCTGATAAATTGTGGACTAAGCTTTCCCTTCCGGCCAAATCGAAGGATTTTCTTCCAAGGTGACACTTTCAAAAACACCTTGTCGCCTACTTGAAATTTAATGTATTTTCTTTTGAAATCTACGTCAGATTTTTGTCGATCTGAAGCTGCTTTCAAACTATCACATATCACTTTAACTTTTTCTTCGATTTCTCAAATCAAATCAACACCGAAGAAGTTATTCTCACTAAGCTCAGTCCAGTATAACGAAGTTCGTCATTGTCGACCATACAAAGCTTTGTGTGGTGCTATTTTAATGCTCACTTGATAACTATTGTTATATGCAAATTCAACCAACAAAAATCTCTCCCAACTACCTTCAAACTCTAAAACACAACATCAAAGCATATCTTCAAGTATTTTAATTACTCACTCGGACTAACCATTAGTCTAAGGATGAAATGTTGTACTAAAAAGTAGTCGAGTACCTAAAGCTTTGTGTAACTTACTCTAGAATCAAGACGTAAACCGTGGATCTCTGTCAGAAATAATAGAAACTGGCACATCGTGCAATCTAACAATATCAACAACATACAATTCTTCCAATCTCTCGAGAGAAAAATTCGTATGCACCAGAATGAAATGCGCGGATTTCGTCAAACGATCTACAATGACCCACAAAACATCTTTCTTTCTCAGAGATAGAGGCGATCCCAATACGAAATCCATCTAGAGGCGATCCCAATACGAAATCCATCATAACATATTCCCATTTCCACTCTGGAATCATCACAGGTTATAACAAACCAGAAGGTAACTGATGTTGGGCTTTAACCTGCCGACAAACTAAACATTTCGATACGAACTGTGAAATCTCACATTTCATACCTTGCCACCAGTACATCTATTTCAAATCACCGTACATTTTGTTACTCCTAAGATGGATCGACAATGTACTACTGTGAGCTTCCCAAAAACTCTTCTGAATAAGATCGAAACTTTTCAGAACAAAAATTCTATCTTTGAAGTACAAATTCTATCTATTTTCGTTTAGTGATCAAAGCATAACCACATTTTTTAGCTTCACAAATCTATTGCAAATACGTCAGTCTAGCTTTTAACTTAACTAAAATTGAACCATCATCAATTAACATCAATTCCGTGTTCAAAGATCATAAAACAAATAGAGATTTTCTACTCATAGCATCAGCAAGAACATTAACCTTTCTCGAATGATAATCAATGATCAAGTCATAGTCTTTCAATAACTCGAGCCATTTCTGCTATCTCAAATTCAAATCTTTCTGTGACATCAAATACTTCAGGCTTTTATGATCTTTGAAGATGTGACATTTTTCTCCGTACAAATGGTGTCGCCAAATCTTTAAAGCAAATACAATAGATATAAGCTCTAAATTGTAAGTCAAATAATTCTTTTTGTGCATTTTCAACTGTCGAGAAGAATATGCTACCACTTTCCTCTCTTGCATCAAAATATAGCCCAAACCATTCAATGAAGCATCGCTGTAAATCATGAATTCTTTACCAAACTCTGGCTAAACCAACTCAGGTGCCTCTGTTAATAAAGCTTTCAACTGATTATAACTTTGCTGACATTTCTCTGACCACTCAAACTTAACATCCTTTTGTAACAGTCTCGTCAATGGTGTAGTAATCATCGAGAATCCCTTGACAAATCGTCGATAATATTTGGCTAAACCGAGGAAACTTCTTATTTCAGATACTCAAAGGCTTCCAGTCTACTACAACTGATATTTTACTCGTATTAACTCTAATAATTTCTGTCGATACCACATGTCCCAAAAGTCTGACTTCTCGGAGCCAGAATCACATTTTCTAAACTTAGCGAACAGTTGTTTTTCCCGTAAAGTTTACAAAACAATTCTCAAATGTTGAGCATGCCTTGTCTCATCTCATGAATAGATCAGAATGTCATCAATGAACACAACAACAAATTTTTCTAAATACGGTCTGAATATTCTATTAATCAAGTCTATAAACAAAGCAGGTGCATTAGTCAAACCAAATAGCATCATAAGGAACTCGTAATGTTCGTATCTGGTTTTGAATGCAGTTTTTGGCACATCTGAGTCTTTAACCGTAATTGATAATAACGCGAACGAATATCAATCTTTGAAAATACCGTCACTCTTTTCTACTAATCAAACAAATCATCAATTTGTGGCAAAGGATACTTATTCTTGATCATGACTTTGTTGAGTTGTCGATAGTCTATACATAACCGCATAGATTCGTCCTTTTTCTTGAAAATTAAAATAGGAGCACCCCAAGGAGAAAAGCTGGGCCGAGTAAAGCCCCTATCAATTAACTTTTGCAATTTTTCTTTCAAATCTGTCAATTCTATAGGTGCCATTCTATATGGAGCTATCGATATCATAGATGTTCCCGATGTAAATTCAATAGCAAACTCAACCACTCTGATTGGTGGTAACCCTAGTAACTTTTCTGGAAACACATCTGTAAACTCACATACGATTAGAACCAATTCTAACTTCAATTCTGAAACTCTAGAATCAAATATATAAGTGAGATACGCTTTACAGACTTTTCTAACATATTTTTATGCCATCATACATTTGATGTACTATCTATTCTATCTGATTCAATTTGAAGCTTTTCACCGTTCTGGCATTTCAACACAATATTCTTTCTTCTATAGTTCAGAACAGCATCATGCAGAGTTAACTAGTCCATACCTAGAATTACATCAAACTCATCAAATGGTAGTAACATCAAATCAGTCAGAAAGTTACAACACTGAATCATCAAAGGAAATTTTTTACGGGCTTTATCACCTAACACATACTGACTTAAAGGGTTCATTACTTTAACCACAAATTCAGTAGAATCAAATGTTATTTTCTTATGTGACACTAAAGTCGTGCATACATATGAATACGTTGACCCTAGGACAATCAAAGCATTAACATTAGTATTAAAGATAGAAAATGTACTGGTGATCACATTAGGCATTGAAGCTTCCTCTCGAGCACAGATCACGTAAGCTCTTGCTGGTGCTCATGCCTCAGATCTCACAGTAGATTCTTTCATCCCACTACGGCTATTACTCATATTTCCAGTGTTCCGGGGTGGTCTCCCTCTCACAGGTGTATTACTCGGTCGAGTAGTTTGAGCCTTTTCTTTATCTGACCTTTCCGAGAAATCTCTAAGATAATGTTCATATGAACAACATTTAAAACATGACCCATCTTTCAATCCACATTCATCGAAGTGGCGTCTATTACATTGTTGACATTCGGGCTTATTTCTGAAACTGCTCACACTCGTTACAGACCTAGCCTGAGGTTTCGAGCTTGAATGTTGTTTTCCTTTATCTTTCCTAGAATAACCCACTGAAGCTGATGAACGACTATGATATTATTTTGATTTCTTCGATGGCGATAAGTATGATTTTCCCAAAAGTCACTCTCATGTATCACGAGCCTGAGAATATGCTTTTCTCTTTTCTTTTCTAAGTTCCTCGGCTTTGTGTGCTCTATCAACCAAAATTGCAAATTCTTTCAACTCAAGAATCCCGACTACAAACTTAATGTCTTCGTTTAGTCCGTCTTCAAATCGAGTACACATAGAAACCTCTGTAGGCACACACTCCCGCGCATACTTTCTAAGTTGTTTAAATTTCCTCTCGTATTCAACAACTGACATACGACCTTACTTCAATTCAAGAAACTCTTTACGTTTCTTATCTAGAAACCTTTGAATCACATATTTTGTAACACCCCTAACCCGTATCTATCATCGAAATAGGGTTACGGATCATTACTGGACTTATCACTTAAACAATCATACATTTCATGTTCATTTCTCATTCCCAAACAAAAGTCATTCAAATTCAATCACATTGTCCCTAAGACGAACCCTAAAGGCCCAAAATATACATTGAAATAAATCGGGACTAAATCGTGAACTCAAGGAATTTTTGGAAAACATTGAAAATTTTCAAAGTACAAGGGACAAACATGTGTCTCACATGCCAAGTGACACGCCCATGTCTCAGGCCATGTGGGTATTCAAAATGGGATCACATGGTCGTGTCCCAGTCTGTGTTTGACCCCATGTAACTCAATAACTTGGGTCACATGGCCAACCACACGCCCGTGTGCTAGGCTGTGTGAGTTTACCTACATGCTTTCTTTAGAAGTTACAGGGGATACACGACCATATCTCCTGGCCGTGTGTCACACATGGCTGAGACACGCGCCCATGTCTCTGCCCGCATAGACAAAAATAGGATATGTTCCAAACCATATTTCTCACCAAAAATTTTCCTTAACCTACTCACATCAAATGGCATATGACCATATCATCAACAGGCATTCAAACAAACCAAAATCAAGCCTAAATCATGCAATATCATTACCCACAACCATAATGCTAATATGCATCATAATTAACCATTTAAAAACATGCCAATATCACCCCCAAAAGCTACCTAAATGGAGTACATATATGCATTATCTTGCCTATAACATAGCATGCATATCATATCTCAATTTCAACCATTTGGTCCTCACAATACCAATTCACAACAAGGCATTCACATAGCAATGTATCAACACATAACATAAGGCCAATTACACATATTTACATAATCAAGTAGACCAAAATAAGTCAAATCAAATGGCTAATTACAAGACCAAACATATAGGCTACATTAGCCAAAACACCACTCTATACTTTTAACTTATTTACAATTTACTCCTACTATCATAAAAATGCAAATTCATGCAATTTAGTCTACACCCATGATAGTCGAATGTCATCTAAGCTTAAAGCAGCCCATACATATCGTTAATTCACACATTTCACCACATAATTTTCACATTTTACAAATAAATCCCTATTTGACATTTTCAACAAAAATCTTTACAAAACTTGTTTACCTAACAACAACCATTCATTTTCTACCATTAAACTTCAAAACCCTAACATATACATCAATGGAAAAATTCAAACAACTAAATAGTTTTGCAAATTAGTCCATGGGCTCTCTAGATTAAGCTACAACGATTCTAAAAACATAGAAATCATTAAAAATGGATTAGAAATCACTCACCAATTGAGCTTGCAAGCTCGGCCGAACCTAGCTATGGTTTCTCCAAGTTACAATCGGTTGAAGAAGAAACTAAAAGATGATTTGGTTTTATTTATTTTAACATTAATTACTCAATTACCTTTATATCCTTTAAAAACATTACAAATTTCACTTATACAAAGCCAACATCTTCCACTAACTCATTTATGGGCTAATTACCATATAAGAACCTTTATTTTAAAGTTCTATAGCTATTAGACACCTTTAGCTATTAGAACCCAACTTTTACACTTTACGCGATTTAGTACTTTTTATCAAATTAAGCATGAAAACGATAAACTTTCTTAACAAAATTTTCATATGACTCTATTAACATGTTGTAGACATTAAAATAATAATAAAATAAATATTTTGACTTTAGATTTGTGGTCCCGAAACCACTGTTCTGATTTAACTGAAAAAAGGCTGTTACATATTTCTTTCGGAATTCAATCTAAAAAAACTCTCAGTTTACTCGATCTCTCGATACAACAGCAACTAAGGTGTTCCACCATTGATAAGTTGAATCTTTCAACAATGAAACAGCACATTTTCAGCATTCCACAAGAGTTCATGATAATTCATTGAAAACTCTCACCGTGTTTTCTAACCAGAACTCGGCTTTCTCTGGGTCATCTTCAGCTGTACCTCGAAACTCTTCAACCTCATACTTTAGTATTTTATCAACTAGATGCTTGCTCATTCGCACTGGTTCCAAACTCTGAGGAACTACGAGAATCAGTTGGGGTATAGGTAGGGGTAGAGGTCGTTAAGCCATTGGCTTCTTTCGCACGAACACATAAAACCATTCAAACATCATCTGGAAGAAGGCTTCCTTAGCCTCTCCTCCTCGGCCCTCAGATACAGGCCTACTACCACTAGAAGCTACCCCGTGTACGGAGGTTTGTGCATTACTTTCTACTTCGTCGGAATCGGCTCGGTTGGATGACAACTTATCTATATGAAAACATAATTCAATTAGAGTTAGGAGTTATCACACTATCGCAGGTTATATAGTGGCATGTATTTCTAGACTCACACATGCAACGTTCAATTTGAGAACCAACTAAATCTCAACACTGATACCACTAAATGTAACACCCTTAACCTATATCTGTCATCGGATTAGGGTTACGAAACATTACTGAACAAACAAAACATACATCTCATACATGAACATAAACATATCATATAACAATCATCCAAATACATATCGTCCCTATATCGAGCCCTCGAGGCCCTTAAAATACATTAGAAACAATTCAGAACTAAATTGGAAACATTTTGAAAGTTCAAGAAAAAGTTAGAAAATTTTGACTGCAGCGGTCACACGGCCCTGTGGTCAGGTCGTTTGCCTCACACGGCTGAGACACACGCCCGTGTCTCAGGCTGTGTAACAATCAAATTAGGGACACATGGCAGTGTCCTAGCCCATGTCTTCACCTGTGTAACTCCTAGAGTAGGGTCACATGGTCGTGTCACATGCCTGTGTGCCAGGTCGTGTAACTCTCGAAATACCCTCACATGCCTGTATGCCAAGCCGTGTGCTAGGCCATGTAACTTTCTGACTTCTATGTAATAAAACCTATAGGGAACACACGGTCGTGTTGCTAGGCTATGTGTCACATACAACTGAGTCACACTTCCGTGTCTCAGGCCGTGTGGACCTAAAATTTCCCAAAATCAAGCCATTTCTAACACCATAACATCCATACAACTATAGGCTTCTTGTGCACCTAATCAAGGTATCAAAAGCTTACTAAAACATATATTTCATGACCAATTTACTTGCCTTAAATCAATCAACAAATAAGCCATTTCAAGGCACCTCACAAGCAAACATCAAAGCTTGCCACATGCATATTTGTTCACATTTTTCATTATCAAACATAATTCAAATTCTAACAAATTATGCCACAAACCATTAGTGCTTCATCATAAACATACCAATTGATCCATACCATTCATTCATCATAAGTACCCAAAATGACATAATTTGGCAAGCACCAAAAGATACCAAAACCAAACAAGTTATACATGTCAAAATCACCAACTAACATTCAACTAAATACCAATACAAGTCCACCTATACATGACATTATAACCTTGGCCATAACATCAAATACGACCAAAATTTAAGCTGGATAGTGTGATAGCTCTCCGACGAGCTTCCAAATCGATCGAGCTTCCGATAATCTATAAAACAGAGGAAAGAAAACTACGTAAGCACATAATGCTTACTAAGTTCGTAGAACATGAAACATAACTTGTCATTTCATCTAAATAACATTAAGTATAAGCATAATGTATTCCAACCACAAGCTTGGCACAAGCCTAAGCACCATCATCAAATACACAAGTTAGTGCATTCAAACATAATTCACTTGAATTAAACATATGATAATTCATTTCCATGTGAACATATATCATTTGAATCATTTAACCTTTCCATTAACCTATACATATTATCATATGAAAACTTACCTTTTCAATCTGTTTCATGTCCCGTTTAACCATCTAAAATATCATCAGATACTCAGGAAAGATCATACGAATGATGCTTAAACATATAATCGTAACCTTTCCTTTACATCATTGCTCACACGAGATGTGAAATGGGCCTGCTCACACGAGCTATGGGTCAGAATGTAAGCTACACGATGCTGCTCACACGAGCTATGGAGTATCCATAACAAATGTAGGACCTCAACCATCAATAGTACATTCAAGGCCAGCAGCCAAAACATGAAATCCCTAATGACATGTCATTTGTATCCAACAAATTCCTAAGGTCCAGCCAGGACTCGATAGCCATCATGGCATTTCTCTGGATATACATTGATTATGAGCATTGTAAATACATAATAACACACAATTAAATAACATAAACATAGTAATTCGTACATACGAACTTACCTCGACGATTAACGCGTAGAAACGAGATCGACTAATGTGAGGCTTTAACTTTTCCTCGATCTAAATCCATACATGGTTTATCTTGACCTAAATAGACAACTTCAATCTATTTAATACTTCTGTTATTCAATTCAGCCCATATTTCATATTTTTTAAAATTATTATTTTGCCCTTAACATTTTAACTTTTTACATTTTAATCCTTAAGCTCATAAATTGAAATTTAAACATTTTAATCCTCTTATCATGCTAGTCGAATTCTCTAGGGACCTAAATCAATCCATACAAATCATCGTTTCACAAACTTCTACCTTTTTTACAAAGAAGTCCTTAAATACAATTTTCATCAAAAATCAATTTACAAAACTTATTTATTTATCAACAATGAATCAAATCTATCATTAAACATCCATTCAAAAATCATTCATGCCATAACCCTAAACCTTTGACAATTTTACAAATTGATCCTCGAGCTAGCTAGGTTAAGCCTAAACGATCCCGAAAACATAAAAATCATTAAAAACGAGCTCAAAATCATGCAAGCACTTGTTGTAGCAAAATGGATGAACCCTAGCTATGGATTTTTCTTATTCTAATTTTGATGGAAACAAAATTTGGGGAAGATGAATGCATTTTTTTTCTTTTATTTGTTTTTAGTTTAATTTCTTAATTATCATATTAACCTTTTTTTAACTACTTAAAACACCAAATTCTTGCCCATCTTTGTCCACTAATTATATTAATGGTCTAATTACAATATAAGTCCTCTCATTTTAAAGTTTCATAGCTATTTGACACCTTTAACTAATGAAACTCTACTTTTGTACTTTTTACGATTTAGTCCTTTTCATTAAATTAAGCATGCAAACATCAAAATTTCTTAGTGAAAATTTTATATGACCATACTAACATCCAATAGACATTAAAATAAAAAATAAAATAATAATTTACTCTTTGAATTAGTAGTCCCGAAACCACTATTCCAATTTTAATAAAAATGGACTTTTACACCTTTTGTACATTCGTGCTATTCTTTCTCCGCCCCAGATTTCCTCAACACTTAACGATTCATAAAGACTGGCTCATTGGAAAATGTCTGACTACTCTGATGCTAGACATACTCTAAAGCGAACACCATTTAACTAACATCTTCTTATCTTTAATTCTGAAAAATAATCTTACGATTTCTAGGTTCATTTATACACTAACCCTACCCATCTGATGGGTCAATTTCTTTCCTAACATAGGGTAGCTAAACTCACCTATGAAACATTTTCATTTCTATGTTCGCGAAATACCAGAGCTACTACTTTGATTATAGAGTTGTACTCATACTGTAACCATGGTTTATCAATCCTACTCGAATAAAGCTGTCACTGAACAATCTTATGACTAGTTCTACTTTCATGAAGGCTACATCATAATGGGTAACAGTCAACAAGTATTCCCACTATGGAGATCTTAAAGGATTCTCGCTCTCTATTTCACACTGTGCATTGGTAGACTTGAACAGTTTCTTACTGTTACTTAAATTTTCCATAACTCTCCCCAAGCTTACTTTGATTATAAATAACATAGAACACTAAGGGAAAATTCACAAGCTTACAAGTCTTTGGCTTGACCAATCCTCTCATTGCTTTTTGCTTCCCTTCTTCCTATCTTTCTTTTCCTCATTTATATCACCCCGAGGCCTAGTGCTTGAATGGAACCCACCCAACAATGTCACTTAAGTTCTCAGATTCTTAGGTCTAGCAGGCTACAATAGAAGTTTTATGAAAGGCTTCACAATGTTGGCAAATCCCTTTACACGTTTGTTAAAAAGGAAAGAGAAGTTTGAATGGACTGATGATTTTCAACAAAGTTTTGAAAAGTTGAAAATAGTTTTAACAGAAGCTTCTGTATTAGCTCAACCAAAATTCAGGGTAGAGTATACGGTTTATATTAATGCATCATTGAATGGGCTTGGGTGTGTACTTATGTAGAGAGCTAAAGTTGTGGCAAATGCATCGCGTCAACTCAAGCCACATGAGAAGAATTATCCAACTCAAGATTTAGAGTTGGCAATAGTGGTTTTGGCATTGAAGATTTGGAGACACTATCTGTATGGAGAAAAGTGTTGTGTATTCTCAGGTCATAAGAGTTTCAAGTAATTAAAAATGCAAAAATATTTGAATCTATTCCAAAGACGCTAGTTAGAGCTTCTGAAAGATTATGATCTGGCCATAGAGTATAACCCTGGAAAAGCTAATGTTGTGGTTGCTGCTTTAAGTAGAAAAACAGTAACAGCGTTAGCATCCTTTTGAGCAAAAGTAAGATTGCTTGATGATGGATCATAATTGGTTGAGTTAACTATTACACCAACCTTTCTCTTTCAAATTTTGGAAGAACAGAAGAAAGATGTGCAATGTGATATGTATAAGCAGCGTATGATGTCTGGTAATGTAAAAAAACTTTAAATTGGGAAAAGATGGTGAATTGTGGTTTATGGGAAGAACGTATGTGGCTCTAGGAATGCTTTAAGGAAAGAATTGTTAAAAAAAAAGATCATCAAGGACTTTTCTCACTTCATCTAGGAAGTGTCAAGATGTATCAAGATTTGAGCAGTCCTTACTAGTGGCCTAGAATGAAGAAAGAAATCACAGAATATGTTTCCACTTGTTTGACTTGCTAATGAGTTAAAGTAAAGCATCAAGTTCCTTCGGGTAAGTTGTATCCTTTGGAAATTCCTAAGTGGAAATGGGATAAGATTACTATGAATTTGTTAGTAGGCCTTCCCTCAGTCCTTCAAGGAAGAATTTAGTTTGGGTAATAGTGGATCCATTCACTAAATCAACTCTTTTCCTGCCAGTACACACCACTTATTCACTGGAAATGTTAGTTGAGCTCCATGCCTTTGGAATAGTACACCTTTATGGAATTCCATCTTCTATAGCTTGAAACTGAGATTCGAGGTTTACATCGAGGTTCTAGAAGAAACTACAACAATTTTTGGAAACTAAGCTACAATTCAGTACTGCCTTTCATCCTCAAATAGATAGACAGTCTGAAAGAGTGATTCAAGTCTTGGAAGACATGTTAAGAAGTTGTGTGATTAACTTTGGGCTAAATTGGGAAAATATATTCCTTTGGTTGAATTTGCATATAATAATATTTATCATGTCAGTTTGGGTATGTCACCATTTGAAGCTCTATAGGGAAGGTGTAGAATGCCCACATGTTGGATGGAGCTAAGTGAAAGGAAATTGGTAGGTCCTAAGTTAGTTTGAGAAATAGAAGAAAAAGTTTATATCATTTGTAATCATCTGAAAGCTACTCAAGATCTCTAGAAAGCTTATGTTGATCTAAAAAGGAAAGAGCTCTCGTTTGAAGTTGGTGACAGTGTTTTTAAAATTTTTTCCTTGGAAGAAAATTATAAGGTTTGGTTAGAAAGGAAAGTTAAGCCCACATTTTGTAGGTTCGTATGAGATTTTAGAGAAAGTTGGACCAGTGGCTTATAAATTGGCATTACCACCAGAGTTATCGAAGATTCATAATCTGTTCCATGTGTCTATATTGAGAAGGTATTGATCAAATGTAGACCATGTTGTGCAGATCGAAGACTTAGAAGTAAAACCAAATTTGTCTTATGAAGAATAGCCTATTTGTATCTTGGCAAGAGAAGTGAAATAGCTAAGTAATAAAAGAATTCCACTGGTGCAAGTGTTATGGAGGAATCATAATATAGAAGAAGTTACTTGGGAAAGAGAAAGTATAATGAAAGTGCAATATCCTCAGCTTTTCACAAGTATGACTTTTGAAGCAAAATTTTCTAAGTGGGGGAGAATTGTAATAGCCCGCCCAGTAAAGACTCAATATTCTATTATTGTTTGGCATATAAGTGGAAAATTAATTATAGAATTGAGTAAGTAAAGTATTAGTTCTGGCTAAGTAAAGAACTTTTTGGGTTTCGTTGCTACACCTTATATCTCGTCTCCGTTATTGAATTAGGGTGATAGATTGTTACCAAACAAAACAAAACATTTAACTTCATTTCAGAATAGTTAACCTAATAAAATACAATCACATAAAAATTAAATCAATTCATGATAAAAAATACTTATAAGCCTTAAATCGAGCCTATAGCATCCAAAACACAATCTGAGATCAAATAGTAATAAACCAGAACATTTCAGGAAAACATGTGAAATTTGGAAAATAGGGTAACATGACCGCGTAACATAGCCCAAACTGTGTGAACATTCGAAGTCAGGACACACAACCATGTCCCAGCTCGTATGTCTACCCATGTGAGTATTTGAAATAGGGCCACATGGTCGTGTCGCAGGTCATGTGCCAAACCATGTGTGTATTCAAAGTTGGATCACACGGCCATGTCACAAGCCTTGTTCCAAAACATGCTACAAATTGTTTTAGGACACATGGTCATGTAGTGTGCCAGGCTATGTGGATCCTGCACCTTATTTTAAAATGACACACAACCATGTGACCGCCCGTGTGTAGCATATATTACCCCTAAAACAATCCAAAACAAGTCCAAATCTTGCACATCAAGACATCCCACTTCCACTAGCCTTAGAATGACAAAACCACAAAGTAGTATACAATAAATACACCATTTCAAACAACCTATAAGACTTAACAAATGTGTCATTCAAAGGCACATCAATTAATGATTATTCAAACAAATAACTCAACAAAAAAGGCACTTAACATTTGTCGTCTTTTCATGCTCAATACATCAACCAAAATTGGCCAAAATATAAACATACACATCAAGTTACAATTCCAAAGCATCATTACCTACTTTTTAACCTTAATGATTACCTAACCAAACCAATTTCAACTCACATCTAAAACCAACCATTTAACTAGAAACACCATCATAACATAACAAGTAACATATCAACAACAAAAACTTATATACATGCCACATCCCAAGATGATAAACAAAAGCTACCAAAAAGGCTGGATAGTGTGAGCTCCAAATCGATCCATCCAGTCAGTTTGCAAATTGTTAACTACAAAACAACCAAAAACAAAACAAGAAAGCTAAAAAAGCTTAGTAAGTTCATAGTTTAAACACCAAATTAACTTACCTTACACAAAATAGATATTCAAGTAGATAATTTATGTTTCCTAGTATCCAAATACAAGTTCATGCAACACATTAGTATTTGTTCACATATCAAGTTATATCATAATAACCTTTTCTCAAAGGGCTTACCATTATCATAAACCATGTTTCCTCAATTTAGATATGTACACATGTAAACATGAAATTCATTGGAACATTTTTCATTTACAACTACCAAGAATATAAAATATCATTCAAACACATAATAAGTTGTGATTCAAAGAATTCATAGCCCGTTGAACTAAGTAACTTGACTCGAATACTTAGGTAACTACACCACACCAGAGGCATCATAGATGCGTAAGAGAGGCACCGAAGTGCAAACAGAGGCACAAATGTACAATTAGACGCACCGTGGTGCAAATAGAGACATCGAAGTGTATACAGAGGCACCAAAGTGCAATCCTGTACAAGCACACATACTGACCTTATCGGCATGCAAATCGTATCCTAAACGTTTACTACATTCAACCAGGCATTATACGTAAATTCATTACCTTAATACATATTCATCATTAAGAAGCACTTCATCATTTCCGTCCACATACTATAAAATAAATACATTCATGTCGATGATGTGCAATCACAAGAATTGCTTCCACCATTTTTTTCATTTTCATATGTACTTATTTACAACATTCAATAATGTATATAGGAAACTAATGAAATTCCACATATATATACAACTAACAAGAAAACAATAATATAATCATAAGAAAAATACATCTACATATCAAAACACTATGAACTTACCTATTATCCACTTCCAATTAAAATGCGGAGACTTATTACCAATAAAACTAACTGTTGCAACTTTTATGATTTAGTCATTTTTAATTAATTAAATCACTACACATTAAAATTTCTTCTCCAAAATTTAAAACAACCTTAATGTAACTCCATAAACATCAATTCAATAATAAAACACGATCACAAACATCGAAATTGTGGTCCCAAAACTATCATTTCTGACACCACTGAAAAATGGGATATTCTTAAAGAAATTTTCGTTCTCGAAAATCTTACCAGAGAAAAGGTTCGGATATTGGGATTCATGATTTCTTTTGTTTCCCACGTAGTTTTTTCTACTCCATGCCGATACCATAGAACTTTAACTAATGGTACAGATTTATTTCTCAACTCTTTTATTTCCCGAGCTAAAATCTTCACAGGCGACGGATCAAAATGGTAATATCGAAGCATCGAAACATGAAAAATATTATGAATTCTTTCAAATTTTGGAGGCAACGCCAAGCAATACACTACGGATCCGATTCTTTCTAGAACTTCGTACATCCAGAAAAATCTAGGACTGAGTTTTCCTTTTCTACCAAAATGCAACACTTTCTTCTAGGGCGGGACTTTCAAGAACACTTTCTCACCAACTGAAAACTCTATATCTTTACATTTCAAATTGCTATAGGATTTTTGACGATCAGATGCGGCTTTCAATTTATCTTGGATAATTCAAAATCTTTCTTCAATTTCCCGAACTAAATCAATCCCAGCTAACTTCCATAAATTCAACTCAAACCAATATAATGGACTTCTACATTTACGTCGGTATAAAGCCTCTTATGGAGCCATTTTTATGCTCGACTGATAACTATTGTTTTCAACGTGAATTCAACTAATGGAAAATATTTTGCTAGTTGCCTTTGTACTCAATAATACAACATCGCAACATATCTTCTAAAATAAGTATTATTCGCTTAGACTAACCATCTGTTTGCGGATGAAAAGTGGTACTAAAATTTAATCTGGAACCTAAAGTTGCGTGTACCTTACCCCAAAATCTAGAGGTAAACCTCGACTCACGATCGGATATGATCGACAATGGTACACCGTGCAATCTCACAATTTTTGAAATATATAATTTCACTAATTTCTCAAGCAAATAATCAGTTCGAAGAGGTATAAAATGAGCTACTTTAGTTAATCTGACAACAATAACTTAGATCAAATATTTCTTTTTGGAGTCAACGGTAATCCTAAAACAAAATACATAGCGACACGCTCCCATTTCCACCTAAGAATCATCACAGGTTGCAAGAAACCTGACGAAACTTAATGTTCGGCTTTCACCTGTTGACATATCAAACATCTGGACACAAGCTCTGATTTTTCCCGTTTCATATCAAAATTTTAAAAAACACAGATTCCTGTAGTTATCCTAACTGAACAATGAAAGTTGATGATTTTTAACAAGTTTCTACTTAGTTAACTGTTTCAGATCATATTTCTACAATACTTTAATTTCTTGGGTGATAATCGATGATCAGATAACAAACTATTAATAACACTGACACATGTACTATCTCAGATTCAATTCTAAAACTTCTGTTAATATAACCTTCGTTTGTTCGAAATTCTGCTAGTATTTATTCAACCAAACAAAACTGACATTTGTAACAATTTCATCAATGATAGAGCTATCACTAAAAAGTCTAAACGAATCATTTATAATATACAATTAACCCTAGAGTACTACTCACTTTTGTAATAATTCTTGGTGATTTCCTTAGTTCACAATTATCACGAATTGATTCGAAATAACCCAGACATTTTTAGTGATTATCAAAAGATCCCAGAAAACTTACTTTCTAAAATTAGAATTCATATTCATTGATCTTCCCAAAGACCTATTTCTCTCATAAAATATGCAACACTGATTTTTGATGCTGATCATGTTCAATTTCATTCCTCGCATAGATTTAATATTTTCAGTAACATAGCAACAATTTAGTTCAATCATAGCTAGAAAATTTTGTTCATTAGATCTATAGAGCAATTGAGTGATTTATAATCTAAGCGGTGTTACCGAAATCTCACATTGTTTATATC
The DNA here is from genome assembly GCF_007990345.1 of Gossypium hirsutum. Classification (NCBI taxonomy): domain Eukaryota; kingdom Viridiplantae; phylum Streptophyta; class Magnoliopsida; order Malvales; family Malvaceae; genus Gossypium; species Gossypium hirsutum. The sequence continues at coordinate 37,513,991 of NC_053446.1, read as the reverse complement.
AGTTCTAAGCGGTGTTACCGAAATCTCACATTGTTTATATCGCAGTATCATTTTACCAAATTACACATTTGGTTGTTTGAAACCTCTATCAACTAACTTTTCTAATTGTGGCTTTAACTTTTTCAAGTCAATAAAAGCCATTTTATATGAAGCAATAGATATCAGAGTAGTTTCAAGCATTATCTCCATTGTAAATACAACTTTTTTTTTATGATAATCCAGGTAATTCTTCAAGAAACATATCAGTAAATTCCCTTCTGTCGATAGCTAATCAATCTTCGACTCTGATACTTGTGAATGTAAAATGTAAACTAATAATTCTTAACATCCTTTACAAACCATTCTCTAAGTAGAAAATAACGGATATAACATTTATAACACAATCAGTTCTATCTGACTCAACAGTAATTAACTCGTTAAATCTGATATCTCAAAACGATTCGTTTCTGACTACAATTTATTTCATCATCAAGTAGAATCAACCACCCTATACTCAATATTACTTAAAACTCGTAAAATGATAATAACATTGGCTCAGCAGGAAAAATTCACAACTCTGAATTCTTAGTGGGCATTTTATACAAATCAATTTAACTATAACATTCTGATCCCACTGTTTAATTACTTTATCAACAAATTCAATTTGTTTTACTGTTATGATCTTTTCAGATACTAAAGTAATTTGAAAGTAAGAATGGATCGACATAAGGTCTATCCATGCATATATATTAACATCAAAGAGAGAAAAATACTAGTTAATATATCTGGGTCAGAAGTCTTTTCTTCGGCTCGAATGGCGTAAGTTCTAGTATTACTACTTTGTCCTAGTCGTCTGCCTCCTTGAAAGGCAGATATCTATGAACAACTTATTTCTTGAATCATTATGAACACTGCCAATATTAACTATCAGTGTCTACTAGAGTCTTGAATCATTCTATCTCAACAGATTTCTTCCTATGAATCCAGATGATATGATATTGCAACTAAAAGTACCTTGGTTTATTTGAGAGTCGAGTTGAAGACAATTTAGATATACTTCTTTTACTAGAGTCATGAAATTTCATTTCAATCTTTTTGTTACTGATATAGATCTCTTCCATTTACTACGCTCGATCAGATAAAAACCATGAATTCCCATATTCTCATTGCTTCAACCAACATTTTATTTTTTTTCAAGCAATCATCTTCACAACAAACACACTTCTCATTTTTCAATCGGTACAATCTCGCAAGTATACTAACTAAATTGTACAAGCTCTCATTCCTATTCTGATATAGACTTGTTTTTCTATTTCAACTCGAGAAACTCTTTTTTTTCCTATTCCAAGTATCATTTACTGACATATTTCTTTCTAAATTCAGTTCAAAAATGTCTCAATTAAATTTTTCCTTCAATAAAATGGCTCATAACGTACTATCACTAATACAATTCGTGTTTAATGATAATACTGCACATATTAAGCAATAATCAGGTGAACATGCCAATTCATCAAATATTCTTTGAATTCAGTTCTAGCTAAACTGTCATCTGTCTTGCCTCTAAACTCATTGGCCCTACATTTATGAATCTAATCTATAGGAAATCTAGATACACATACATGAGAGGAACAAACCACAGGGTGTCGGGGTAGGCACAATAGGGGGATGGAGTTTGTGGAGCCACAAGATCGATTCGTAACAATTTCATTAATACAATTACATATTAAGCTGAAAGAGACATTTTTTTACCTTTTTTTAACATTTACGGAATTGGCAAGATAAAAACTCACTCCTTGCTCGGGAGCCAAGACATTACTATCAATTTCATCGGTAATGGCATGATTAGAATTGTCAAATATCTTTTAAAGCAAAAAAAAACTAGATTAGAACGGATCAAAAGCATCATACTATCTCAAGGTATATGTGGCATGTATATTCTAGACTCATTACACGTTACGCTAGTCATAGAATCGAGTAAACTATAGCTCTAATAACAGTAAATGTAACACCCCTATCCCATCTCCGTTATCGAATTAGGGTGACAGAGTGTTACTGAGCAAAACAAAACATTTAACTTCATTTCAGAATAGTTAACCTAATAAAATACAATCACATAACAATTAAATCAATTCATGATAAAAATATACTTATGTGCCTTAAATCGAGCCGACAGGGTCCTAAAAACAATCTGAGAATAGTCTGGGATCAAATAGTAACAAATCAAAACATTTTAGGAAAACTTGTAAAATTTAGAAAATAAGGATTACACAGCTATGTGGCCAAGCCATGTGAACATTTAAAGTTAGGACACACGATCGTGTCCCACCCCGTGTGCCCGCTCGTGCAAGTATTCAATATAGGGCCAAACAGTCGTGTCGCAGGTCGTGTGTCAAACCGTGCGTGTATTCAAAGTTGGGTCACATTGTTGTGTTGCAGGCCATGTGACATAGCCTAAGCTGTGTGAACATTAGAAGTCAGGACACACGATCGTGTCTCAGCCCGTGTTCTCGACTGTGCAAGTATTTGAAATAGGGCCAAACGACCATGTCACAGGCCATCTGCCAAACCGTGTGTGTATTCAAAGTTGCGTCATATGGCTATGTCACCGGCCGTGTGCTAGACCATGCTACAAACTATTTGGGACACACGACTGTGTCATTTGCTAGCCACATGGATCCAACACTTAATTTTAAAATGACACATGGCCGTGTGATAGCCTATGTCTCAGGCCGTGTGCAACCTATGTTACCCCTAAAACAAGCCAAAACAAGTTCAAATCTTGCACATCAAGACATCCCACTTCCACAAGCCTTAGCATGACCAAACCACATAGCAACATACCCATAATACACCATTTCAAACAACCTGTAAGACTTAACCAATATACCATTTAAAGGCACCTCAATTAATGATCATTCAAACAAATAAATCAACCAAGAAGGCACTTAACATTAGTCATTTTTTCATGCTCAGTCCATCAACCAAAATTGGAAAAAAAACATAAACATACACATCAAGTTACCATTCCAAAGTATCAATACCTAATTCTTAACCTTCAAGATTACCTAACCAAAACAATCATTTAACTTGAAGCACCATCATAACATAACATTTTACATATCAACAATAAAAACCTATCTAGATGCCACATCCCAAGACGATAAACAAAAGCTACCAGAGAGGCTGGATAGGGTGAGCTCCAAATCGATCCATCCAGTCAGTCTGCAAATTGGTAACTACAAAAGAACCACAAACAAAACAAGTAAGCTAAAGAAGCTTAGTCAGTTCATAGTTTAAACACCAAATTAACTTACCTTAAACAAAATAGATATTCAATTAGATAATACATATTTCCTGATAGCCAAATACAAGTTCACACACCACATTAGTATTTGTTCACATATCATGTTATATCATAATAACCCTTTCTCAAATGGCTTACCATAATCATAAACCATGTTTCCTCAATTTAGCTATGTACACATGAAAATATGAAATTCATTGGAACATTTTTCATTTACTACTACCAAGAATATACAATATCATTTGAGCACATGTAAAGTTGTAATTCAAAGAATTCATAACCCATTGAACTAAGTAACTTGACTCAGATACTTGGGTAACTACATCACACCAGAGGCATCATAGATACGTAACAGATGTATCGAAGTGCAGACAGAGGCACAAATATGCAATCAGAAGCACCCTAGTGCAAATAGATATACCAAAGTGTAAACAGAGGTATGCCCTATTGTCATGTCAATCGTATCCTAAGCGTTTACTACGTTCAACCAGGCATTATACGTAAATTCGTTACCTTTATACATATTCATTATTCAAAAGCACTTCATCATTTCCGTACACATACTATAAAATCAATACATTCATGTCGATAATGTGCAATCACAGGAATTGCTACCACCAATTTTTCATTTTCATATTTACTTATTTGCAACATTCAGTAATATATATAGGTAACTAATGAAATTCCACATATATATATACCACTAACTAGAAAAAAAAATGATATAATCATAAGCAACATACATCTGCATATCAAATCATTATGAACTTACCTACGATCCACTTCCAGTTAAAACGCAGGGACTACTCCGTAATTTTCCCCTTTCTTCGGTTATTGTCTTTTTGACTCGGTTCTTGATCTATATAGTAATTAAATTCAGTTTGTTACATTCACATGCATTTCAAACTCGATTCAATGCATGAAACCCTTAAGTTTTCATTATTTACACATTTTCCCTAAACTTTTACATTTTTCACAATTTATTTCCTAAACCCGAAATTCCAAATTTAACAAAATTTTACATTTTCCCAAGTCAACCGAATTTTCACCTATAAAATAACAATCCACAATTATTCGAAATTCTCAAGAATTCCCTATCAATTTTAATATTCAATTAATTTTGTCTTTTTTTCTAAAACTAACAAAAATTACTTTACAAACTAGTTCTAATCAACAACCAATACTTAAAATCCATCATTTAACATTATGAACAACAAGAATTCATCAATGGTAAATTCCAAAATCCTAAACAGTTTCAAAAACGAAGGTACGAGTTAGCTGGACCTAGTTGCAACAATGTGAAAAACATAAAAATTACAAGAAACGAGTTTAAAATGGACTTACATGGAACACCTTAAGTGACCGAATACTTAAGCTATTTTCATGGCTACTTTCTTTCCCAATTTCGACAATCAACAAGAAGAAAGATGATAGCCTTATTTGTTTTATTTGTTTTCACCTTAATTATCTATGTACCATTTTACCATTAATTAAACATTCAATTTACACTCCAAAACACCCATTCACCGTCCACTACATATAAATACATGGTATATTTACCATTTGGGTCCATAAATTTTCATTTCCATATCTATTTAGTACTTATTACCAATAAAACTAACTTTTGTAACTTTTACAATTTTGTCCTCTTTAATTAACTAACTAAACATTAAAATTTCTTCACCAAAATTTAATACGACTATAATGCAACTCCATAAACATTAATTAAATAATAATACACGAGCACACATATTGGAATCATGTGAAACTCCTTCTGAAAGGTTTGGTACTATTGTAAGAATTAGGGTATATGATTTCTCTTTACTTTTGGGAACTCAGTAAGTTCGTATGAACTTACTATGTTATCTTTTCCTTCTCAGGCGTGCTGTTTAAAGGAAGGTTTTTTGTTGAATGGACTACGCTAGAGCACTGTTGCTATTGTGAGCTATCTGTTTTGTCCTGTATCATGCATGACCTTTGGGGGTGGCGTGTAAATGTATTTTTGACACCAATCTTTATAACAATATATTATTTTGTTAAGACACTGTTTTTATGAGAATCTTCTTAATTTCAATGCTTGGATTTAAATTAATATAATTTGTTCATGAATCTATTTATTTGAACTTATCTGCCAAATGTATTGAACCCTGTTTTAAAACACCAATAATGTATATTGAAACCTTTATAAAGTAATAGCTCATCACATGTTTTATACTGTAACACCTTATCCCCAACCCGATCGTCGATTCCGAGTTACAGGATATCACATTCATCATGGAGTGACTACGATTAATTTTATTCAACTTTAAACCATTATAAGATTTAATTCAATCAAACGAACATTAATAAAAATAACCAACCATTTACAAGACTTATACGAGTTTGATGCTCGTACATCGTAGTGTCCTATTTGCAAGGCCTGGAGCTTTGCACGTCATGGTTTGCACTAAGCAATATCGTATGGTAGTATCTAACAAAATCATCCTTCCCAATCCTAACTTCAACATCCCACTGTTACAATCATACAATACATGCATACCAGCATAGAGTACACTATTTATTAAAACATGAAATCATAACCATTTCATGCACATTGAACTACTTTGGTGAACATCCATATACCATAGGATCCTACCCATGCTTAGCATACACAATCAACAAAGATCATTCATCATCCTAGAACTTAACACAGAGTCATGACAACCACTCAACATTTTAAACATGGTAAGTAGAAACTCACATGATGTCTCTTCGCCTTATTAGCTTAGCTTTTCTAGAGCCTAGAGTTTCCCTTATCCTGGTAACTAAGCATAATAACCAAAATCATGAATTAGACTCAGTACATTCAACTTAAAACTCGGTTTCCCAAAAATATGCAAAACCCCTAGAATGGTTCTAAAAACCTTTAACTTTATTTTCTAAATCTTAAGTACTCCAAAGGACTTAGAACCTTACCAGCTTACTGGATTCTCAACTTATCCGAATCAACCCTTGTGATCACTGCCCCATGCAGAGCTTCTATAGCTACTTCTTCTTCAAAGCAACCAAGGAAGATGAAAAGGAGGAGAGAGTAGAACAAAGTTGAAAGGAATCCACCTGAGAATTCACTTCTCAACTATTTATAGACCCTCATGCACAGTCTTCAATCGTATAGAAACTATCCATTTACAATCATTTTGTCCCCCACTAAGGGACATGTTGGTTCTAATCTAACCGAACCAAATTTGGATCTCAACTATGTCAAAATCAGCCTCTATTTTTCTCACATTTTTCAATAGAGATCCCCATCTTACGGTCCCTTTCAAGTTAACCCCTAACTATTCCAAATTTTCGAGTTTAAATAAAATCGGGTGTGACAATATATATATGAGAAAACATTTGGTACACTTTCAGTGGAGTTTTTAAACTCCATAAACAAGATCAAAAGGTTAACAAATGTCCTATAGAAATATAGTAGAATATTTTTAAAAATTAAATATTTAAAAAATATATATGTATTAAAAATTTTAGTAAGAAGTACATATTATATCATCATATTGCGTAATAGTATATCATTTTTTACAATTAATTATTAAAACCAACTTATTTAACTAAATCAAGCCAATACCGCAATTCCATCAAATCATTTTGGTTAAGTATAATTAGTTTTTTTGAACCAATTAAATATTTATATATGAATCCAAATCCAAATAAATTATATTAATCTTACATCCAGCCCAAACCCAAATAAAATCACACATTTTCTAAAACCTAAAACCAAAATATAATTTTACCCAACCCAAATCCACATTTATTAAATAAATAAATTTATAATATTAACTAAATTCAAAAATTCAAAAAAAGAAAAAGAAAAGAAGACTACTAGTTCTACTTTCTAGATGGTTTTCTTTAAGCATAATTGTAAAATTCGACCTTAGTATTTGTGAATTTTCGTACTTTAGCCCTTAATATTATTTTTCTCATTCTTGTCCACAATATTGTAAAATTTTTCAAATAAGATCAAAATTAAAGGAATCAATAAATCAACTAATGGTCAACATATTAATCTAACGTGGCATCCTCAGCTAATGATATCATGTAATGACACCATTGAAATGGTATGACACATCATTACTGACGTGGCATTTTTTAAAATTTATAAAAAAATATTTATTGAAATTATAAAAATTAAAAAATTATTATTTTATTAAAAATATAAAATATGGAAATTTAGATAAAATAATTGCAATTTATAAAAAAATTTATGGAAAATCTATTGAAAAAAGAAGGTTGCAATTTCAAACTAAATAATTATGGATCTCTTCTTGCGAATGTTGGGCTTGATTATAAAGTACGAATGAACACTCAAGTAACGTGCAGATCTGGTTTTTAAAACTAGAGTGAGCTTGATGGAAATATGCAAGGAAAGATTGAACAAAGGCAGAACCAAAAAGAAAGGGCTGATTATATTTAAAAAGTGAAACAGAAATTTTTTTTTAAAAAAAAAAGAGGAAAATTCAAGGAGCAAAAAAGGGTGACAAAATCTCAGACTATGAAACCAATATCAAGTATGAGCACCTGTTAGAAACAAGATGGAAAAATCGTTCTTTTATGTGGAAACCTCAAAACACTCAACTCTAGAAAAACTTCTACAAACGGAAAAAATCGACACCAAAACACTGAAAAAATCCATTCTTAAAAATCTAAAACACTGAAAACACCCAAAGCTTCAGCGAGATTACGATGATGAATCGTGGGTCTGCGGTTGGGTGTGGTAGAAGATGATTTCAAGCGTTTTTCGAATTTAATGTTGTTGGGTGTGGTAGAAGATGATGAATAGTGGGTCTGTGGTTGGGTTTGAGATTGAGATTGATTATTTTGAGAATAAAAACCTTAATCTGAGCACGAAGCTCCTCAAAGATATGTTGGCCTTTCCGGTTGAAGAACCGCCGTAGATGGATGAGCTGCCGAGAGCCGACGGGCCTGGATTGGGTTGGAGATGGTTGTAGTCTCTCTTCATGGTTTGCAAATTTCTTTATCTTTTCTTTCAAGTTTGGGGATTAGAGAAATCTAATGGATTTGAGTGGCGATGAAACCAAAGAAAAGAAAAGAAAAATGTTGAAATTTATACTTTTTATAATTTTAATAAAATTTAAAAATGCCATGCCATGTCAGCAGAATCATCGACTGAGGTGCCATTCCCTTTATGATGGTGGATAGTTGACAAACGGTTTCTGCAAATTTTGACATGAGAAAAAAAAATTAAAGATCAAAGTGAACGTTAAGGGTGAATTTTGTAACTATCCTTTTTTTTATACAGATTTTTTTTAATTTATATATTAATTATAATTTTTCTTTGTAATTTATAAGCTGAAATTTTGGAAGTTAGTTTTACATGCAATTTTGGAAGTTTAGTTTTTATATAATTATATTAATAGTAACTTTATAAATTAAAAATCTTTTTTATTGATATATTTTATTTTGATATTGTAGTTTTCCTTTTACTTTAATTGTTAAACAAGATTTTATTTATATTGTTTTAGATAAATTTTTTAAAAAGAAATATGACTTAATTTTATCAGTAAAGAGTCATGCGCCTTGGCGTACGATCTAGTCACAGGTCTAGACAAAAAAGAGTTCTTGCTTCAACCTATGGTTACTCAAAATGCAGATTCGTCTTTGATTGAACCCCTTTCCAAAATGACATTTGTGATAAAATAAGTTGTTTACTTCTTTATTTCATATTGGCAGCCTTTTTATAGGCTGTTAATAACAAAGGAAAGAGTCCTAATAGAATTCCTAATTTAACTTAAAGTTTATTAGGGAAATAAAAAACCTAATATAATAGAGAGTATCAGTAAAACTAAAACTAAAACTATTAATAAATTTGATATAATAAAGAAATTAAAATAAATCTGAAACTCTATTTTATGTTGTTTCTTTTTCCCATTCCTTATTTGATATTGTTTTCCAATAAAAACATCCACATCATTACTCCCCCCTCGGAGTTAAACTTGTCCTCAAGCTCAAATTCAGGATAAGCTTCGTGAAAACAATCAAATGGTTCCCAAGTGGCATCTTCTTAAGGACAACTTGCCCATTGCACTAATAGTTCCCGCCGACCTCAATTTAGCTTGCTTCTAATAATAGCTTGTGAAGTAGGCAAGGCCTTGCCATCATACACTAAGGGCAAGTCTCCCACCGCATCTAGTTGAGGTCCCTTGTATTCTTTGAGGAAAGAAACATGGAATACATCATGTATTCTGCTACCTGTAGGTAATTCAAGTTGATAGGTCACTGTTCCTATTTTGTTCAAGACCTTAAAAGGACCAAAATACTTTAGCAATAACTTGTGGTGCTTCTGTTTAGTTATCATCAATTGTCAATATTGTTGAAGTCGTAACCAAACCCAATCCCCAACTTCAAAGTTCAACCTTCTATGCCCCAAATCATAAGTGTTCTTCATTCGTTGCTGAGCTTGCAAGAGTTTATCTCGAGCATTTTGTAAAAGTGCATCCCTATCTTGTAGGGTCTTACCCACAGCTTCAATCCTTGTAGAACCAGCTGAATAAGAGAGAAGTCGAGGTGGATCCCTACCGTATACTAATTGGAAATGGGTGGCCCTTAGGGCAGTATGATAGGAGGTGTTATAGCAATACTCAGCCAATGGAACCCAGTCGACCCATTTTCGTGGATGATCACTAGAGAGGCATCGCAGGTACATTTCTATTGTTCGATTAACTACCTTTGTCTGACATCAGATTAAGGATGGTATGCTGAAGAAAAAGCGAGCTTAGAACCACTCTGACGATATAATTCCTTCCAAAACAAGCCGTGGAAGACTTTATCACGGTCCGAAACTATGGATTCTGGCAAGCCATGAAGTCAAAATACCTCTGCATAGAAGACAGTAGCAACAGATATAGCTATAAATGGATGAGCCAAGGGTAAAAAATAAGCGTGTTTTGATAGTTTGTCCACAACCACCATAAGTACTGATTTCCCTTTAACTTTGTGTAGACCCTCCACAAAATCCATAGAGATATCAACCTAAATTTGTTATGGAATTGGAAAAGGCTGAAGTAAACTTGCGGGCTGTAAATTTTTCCATTTGTGGCGTTGGCATACTAAACAATTTTGACGAAGACGATGCACTGTTTTCAGTCCCCCTTCATGTGTCATAGAATATATATAGGAAAAAATGGTTGGAATAATTGGAGAGGTAGGTAGAAGGTACAACCTCCCTTTGAAAAAAGTCAACCCATCTTGTGCAACCCAATCTGACCCCAATTCTCCTTGTAGAATTATTTGTTGGAATTGTAATAATTCTGGAGAAGTTCTCATTTATTGTCTGATGGCCTTAGGAATTTCAACTTGAGGGAAAGAAATAGTCATGAGATGTGGTAGGTCTTTGCCCTTTCTAGATAAAGCATCTACAGATCTATTCAACTTTCCTGCTTTATACTCCACTCAAAAATCAAACCCCATTAGCTTGTTAATCCAATGCTGTTATGGGGATGTCGTAAGTCGCTAGTCTAACAAGTACTTAAGACTGAAGTGATCAGTACATATGAGAAAATGCCTTCCCCAAAGATAGGGTCTCTAATGAGTCACTACCTTTTCCAAACCAATTAATTCTTGCTCGTAGGCAGCCAACTTAAGGTGTCAAACTGCAATCTTGCAACTAAAAAAGGCAATCGAGCATCCCTTTTGTTGCAGTACGACTCTAACCCACTGTTAAAAGCATCACATTCAACCACAAATTCCTTCTTAAAGTTGGATAATTGCAAGACTGGAGCTGCTGAAAGAGAAGTTTTTATTTGGGTGAAAGCAACATCAGCTTCCTTAGTCCACTTGAAGGCATTTTTGTTTAGAAAATATGTTAAGGGTGTAGCCACTTGCCATTAATTCTTCATGAATTTTCCATAATATCTTACTAGCCCCAGAAAGCCTCATAGAGCCTTGGTAGATTTAAGAGTTGGCCAACCTATGACATCTTTAATTTTAGTGTGATCAGCCTCGACTCCGTCACCATAGATGACATGACCAAGGTAGGTTACCTTAAACTCTCCAAAGAAACACTTGGATTTCTTTAAGAACATTATGTTATTCCGCCAAAGTTCAAAAACTAGTCGTACAAGATGCATGTATCACCCCTAACCCGTATTTGTGGCTGAAATAGGGTTACAGAGTATTACCAAATATTTTAATTCAAAACGATCAAAAATTTAAAACATTTAATTCACATCACCAATCATAGCAAAACCAATCAAAGACGTACATATTGTCCCTTATTTGAGCCCTCGAGGCCCTAAAAACATATTAGAAACAATTCGGGACTAAATTAGAGTCAGTTTTTTTTGGAAAAAGGTGAAAATTTTCAAACTGTAGAGGTCACACAGCCGTGTGACTCACACGGCTTAGACACACGCCTGTGTCTTAGGCCGTGTGGACATTCGAAGTAGGGACACACGACCGTGTCCCAGCCCGTGTCCGTGCCCGTGTAACTCTGTGACTTGGGTCACACGATCAAGCCACACGTCCGTGTGCCAAGCCATGTACCCTTCGAAATGGCCCCACACGTCTGTGTGTCAGGCCGTGTCTAGGCCATGTAACTGCCTGACTTGCAAACCTTTAAAGGCTACAGGGGACACACGGCAGTGTCACATGGCCATGTGTCACACACGGCTGAGACACACTGATACGAGTCACAAAAGCCCAAATTCTTGAAGGCGAGGCCCAATAAGAAGATTCCAAGCCCAATCAAGAAATCCACCCATACTTAGTTGAAAATCAGGCCAAATTGTCAAAGTGGCCCAAGTTGTAAAGTTTTATTTTTATTTATTTATTTATTTATTTTATTTAGTTTAAATTTTTATATTCAGTCCAAGAGTCCCAAATAAAAGACCCTTGGCCGAATTTCCATATTAAAATAATTAGGAGTTTTTTTAGTTTTAGTTTTAGTGTTCTAATTAAATTAGGAAAACATTTGAAAGGCCTATTTATATGGCTTGGCCAGCCACCCTACATAACATTACAATTACATTGAAAATTTCAGATTTGATTTGAGTGAAAATTCTCTTTGAGTTCTTCAAGGATTTTCTCTTGAGTTTTCTTTAGAAGTTGTTTTAACAATCTTTTTGATTGTGGGGGCCATCTTCAACCTTCTTCTTGCCATTGATATTCTTTGGAGGGGAGATTAGAGCCGTTTGAAGGGAGTTGTGAGATCTTTCGAGATTTCAAGGCTTCTTAGGACTTATCTTTTAATTTCTTACTGTCAATTCTTTCTTTATTTCTACTTGTGCTGAATCATTATCTAATCTATTTTCTGTTCTTATTGTGTTTTCAGCCTTTTTCTATCTTAAGGAATCAGCCCAAAAATCCCCAATTTCTAGGGTTTTTCCATACTCTTTTTGGGTGAAATTAGATTGTCGAAATTTGGGGAAAACTATCTTGGTGTTCAATTGGGCAGAATCACAATCTCCTTGAGGGTTTCAAGAACCCTAACACTTATTTCTATTCTCAATTTGATTCTTTGCTGATTTGGGGATTTTATTTCAGATCTGAAAATTCAAAAATCTAATCTTTTAATTTTCTGTTTCGTTTCAGATCTAATTGTTTAGGGTTTTCGTAGGAGTTTCTCGTGACTTGGCAACTCGATCTTGGTCCGCGCGCAACCCCGTATCATTTGGTATCAGATTTTGGGCGTTTTGGGTGTTCTTGGTTGATTTCTAAACTGATCTCTATTTTTTAAAGCATAAACGGCAGTTTTACCCAGAAAAATTGTTCAAAAAAAATTCATTTGAGTGGGTAAACGTTGTCCGATTGATTTGAAATTTTACATACATGTTTTTGGCACTGTGATTGAATATAAAAAAATTATTCCCGCAAAAAAATCAGTCAAAAAAGTCAAAAAAATCAAAAAATACAAAATTCAATAAAAATTTAAAAAAGATTTAGCGGGTTGAATTTGGTGCCCAAAATTTCCAGATAAAAATTCAATATATAAGGACACTCCAGATTTAATTTCGTAATTTTTGGAGATCGGGAACACCTCGAACGAAGTTGTCAAGTTACTCCGCAGTTTTTCGGGTTTTCTGTTTTCAGCAATTTTTATTGATTCTTAGCTGTAGGTTTTCATTTGTTTCCCTTTATTCTTCCTTTACGTTATCTAACACCTTCTTGTTTCTTGTGTTAGTAGGATTTAAACGTGTGCACAACTTCTTCCTCGGTGCAACACGAATCAATTGGTGTCTCGTCAGTTTTTGGCATCCTAGTGCAAATTAGGATTCTTTGGTAGTTTGGTTCACACTCTCTAATTGGTTGATATAAACTCTGATAAAGAACTCACAAGATTGAATTCGACCTCATTGAGAATTTGATTTTTTCTTTTTGAGTGATTAACGGTGAGGTTTGATAACTTTTATTTTTGAGTGTTGAGTGTTTTGCAGGTTTTAAAAAAATGTCTACAGGTGATAATACTAGTGACATATTTAAAAAATTCCAACAACAGTTGGACGAACAGGCTGTTGCACTTCGAGCGTTGACTGCTACTATCAATGAGGTGCGGTTGAATCAAGAGCCTCAATATCGAGATCAAATTAAAGACGATGTGGATAACCAGCCTCCTGCTCATAGGCGCGCTCCTCGGCGTGTCCCTAGAACTGATTATGATCTTCATGATCGTGGACAACCCTCTTTGGCAAAACCAAAGAGCGAGCAGCAACGAGAACATCTCTTTCATACTCGCTGCCATGTACAAGGTAAGCTTTGTAGAGTTATTATTGATGGTGAAAGTTGCTCGAACGTAGCCAGCACGACGATGGTGGAAAAGCTTTGCTTAACCACTACCAAGCATCCACGACCTTATCAACTACAAGGGCTTAGCAACGAAAGCCAATTTAAGGTCACTCAACAAGTGCGCATCGCCTTTTCTATCGGTAAATATCAAGACGAAGTCGTGTGCGACGTAGTACCTATTCAAGCCTGCCATTTATTGCTAGGAGAACCATGGCAACTGGATCGAAAAGTCACTCACGATGGTCGTACCAATAGGTATTCCTTCAAGCATCAAGGAAAGAAACTTACCTTAGTGCCGCTCACTCCGGAACAAGTCCATGAGGACCAAATCAAACTGAGAAATTCTGTTAAAACAAGTGAGGAAAAAGAAAAAAAGAATGAAAAAGAGCAAAAAGAGATTGAGAGTGAAAAGGAATGTGAAACAAAAAAGAAATTTGAAAAAGAAGTTGAAGAAAGAAGAGAAAATGAGTTAGAAAAAGAAACAAAAGAAAAAGACGAGGAAAGGCTAGTGAGGAATGTTTCCACTAACCAAGATATGAATTTTTCTTGTGTTGCTACTTTTCAGGTTCTTGAAAGATCGAAAGATAACTTTCAACTTCAATACCTCTCAAATGAAAGACGCTTTCATACGATCAACTTAGGCAAAGATGAAATCACACTACATGATCCCGAAGGTAAGCGAGGTAAGGAAATTTTAGAAACCGAGTCCAGTGCAGATTTGAAAATTATTGATAAAACTTTTGGTGACTTAGTTCTTAAAAGATCCCCTCATTTTGATCCGATTAATTGTTACTCTTCGATTGTGGTTGATAAAGTCATTACGAAAAGAAGCGTGATTTGTTATTCTCTTGATTTACCTTGTGTAAAATCCTCGAATTCGTCCAAATCTGTTTTGGAGAATAAGGTAACGAAATTTTCCAAATTTGTTTTCAATTTATATTCGTGCCTTAAACAGTTTATGTGGTTGTACATGAAGTTTGAGTTCCATTTGACAAAGGTTAACTCAACAACGGAGATTCGACTACACTATGCCCCCGATGAGCGAAGGTTTGTTTTAAATGAAAAAGGTAAAATCGACCCTTATTCTTCTGCTTATCGAGGTAAGATGCTTGAAACCTTTGAAACACTTTTGTACTCCTCGAATAGTGATAAAGATCATGTTGATGAACACTTAGATCGAAACGTGCTTGACTGTCCTATTTTATTTATTGATGATCTATCTGTTTTGATGGTTGATAAAAAGATTCTTGTTTTTGATAATGCATGTGTGAGTGAATCTATAGACCGTCGATTAATGCATGGTATGATTATGCAACTCTGTGAACCATGTGAATCTTTTCAAATACCTACTTGTGACGATTATGTTTACCATTTGATTTATTACTCGCAATTTATTCATGGTTTGTGGGAACAATGTGAGACGACTGAATGCCTTAAAACATGTCCATCTTTGTTTCAAATATTTGACGAGGCAGTGGTGAGTAAATTAGATTGTTTGCATGGTAATCTGAATCTGTCCATTCACTTGCGTTATACCTATTCTATTATGCTTACAATTGGACTACAAGCTTGTTTGTGTTGCTATTTACTATTTCATGGCTATTCTTTTCAGTGGACTCAATTGCCATTACTCCCGTTCGATAGAGGAAAGTCGAGTTCATTTGATTTTTCAGATTCGAGGACGAATCTTTTTGAGGAAGGGGGGAATGATACGAGTCACAAAAGCCCAAATTCTTGAAGGCGAGGCCCAATAAGAAGATTCCAAGCCCAATCAAGAAATCCACCCATACTTAGTTGAAAATCAGGCCAAATTGTCAAAGTGGCCCAAGTTGTAAAGTTTTATTTTTATTTATTTATTTATTTATTTTATTTAGTTTAAATTTTTATATTCAGTCCAAGAGTCCCAAATAAAAGACCCTTGGCCGAATTTCCATATTAAAATAATTAGGAGTTTTTTTTAGTTTTAGTTTTAGTGTTCTAATTAAATTAGGAAAACATTTGAAAGGCCTATTTATATGGCTTGGCCAGCCACCCTACATAACATTACAATTACATTGAAAATTTCAGATTTGATTTGAGTGAAAATTCTCTTTGAGTTCTTCAAGGATTTTCTCTTGAGTTTTCTTTAGAAGTTGTTTTAACAATCTTTTTGATTGTGGGGGCCATCTTCAACCTTCTTCTTGCCATTGATATTCTTTGGAGGGGAGATTAGAGCCGTTTGAAGGGAGTTGTGAGATCTTTCGAGATTTCAAGGCTTCTTAGGACTTATCTTTTAATTTCTTACTGTCAATTCTTTCTTTATTTCTACTTGTGCTGAATCATTATCTAATCTATTTTCTGTTCTTATTGTGTTTTCAGCCTTTTTCTATCTTAAGGAATCAGCCCAAAAATCCCCAATTTCTAGGGTTTTTCCATACTCTTTTTGGGTGAAATTAGATTGTCGAAATTTGGGGAAAACTATCTTGGTGTTCAATTGGGCAGAATCACAATCTCCTTGAGGGTTTCAAGAACCCTAACACTTATTTCTATTCTCAATTTGATTCTTTGCTGATTTGGGGATTTTATTTCAGATCTGAAAATTCAAAAATCTAATCTTTTAATTTTCTGTTTCGTTTCAGATCTAATTGTTTAGGGTTTTCGTAGGAGTTTCTCGTGACTTGGCAACTCGATCTTGGTCCGCGCGCAACCCCGTATCATTTGGTATCAGATTTTGGGCGTTTTGGGTGTTCTTGGTTGATTTCTAAACTGATCTCTATTTTTTAAAGCATAAACGGCAGTTTTACCCAGAAAAATTGTTCAAAAAAAATTCATTTGAGTGGGTAAACGTTGTCCGATTGATTTGAAATTTTACATACATGTTTTTGGCACTGTGATTGAATATAAAAAAATTATTCTCGCAAAAAAATCAGTCAAAAAAGTCAAAAAAATCAAAAAATACAAAATTCAATAAAAATTTAAAAAAAGATTTAGCGGGTTGAATTTGGTGCCCAAAATTTCCAGATAAAAATTCAATATATAAGGACACTCCAGATTTAATTTCGTAATTTTTGGAGATCGGGAACACCTCGAACGAAGTTGTCAAGTTACTCCGCAGTTTTTCGGGTTTTCTGTTTTCAGCAATTTTTATTGATTCTTAGCTGTAGGTTTTCATTTGTTTCCCTTTATTCTTCCTTTACGTTATCTAACACCTTCTTGTTTCTTGTGTTAGTAGGATTTAAACGTGTGCACAACTTCTTCCTCGGTGCAACACGAATCAATTGGTGTCTCGTCAGTTTTTGGCATCCTAGTGCAAATTAGGATTCTTTGGTAGTTTGGTTCACACTCTCTAATTGGTTGATATAAACTCTGATAAAGAACTCACAAGATTGAATTCGACCTCATTGAGAATTTGATTTTTTCTTTTTGAGTGATTAACGGTGAGGTTTGATAACTTTTATTTTTGAGTGTTGAGTGTTTTGCAGGTTTTAAAAAAAATGTCTACAGGTGATAATACTAGTGACATATTTAAAAAATTCCAACAACAGTTGGACGAACAGGCTGTTGCACTTCGAGCGTTGACTGCTACTATCAATGAGGTGCGGTTGAATCAAGAGCCTCAATATCGAGATCAAATTAAAGACGATGTGGATAACCAGCCTCCTGCTCATAGGCGCGCTCCTCGGCGTGTCCCTAGAACTGATTATGATCTTCATGATCGTGGACAACCCTCTTTGGCAAAACCAAAGAGCGAGCAGCAACGAGAACATCTCTTTCATACTCGCTGCCATGTACAAGGTAAGCTTTGTAGAGTTATTATTGATGGTGAAAGTTGCTCGAACGTAGCCAGCACGACGATGGTGGAAAAGCTTTGCTTAACCACTACCAAGCATCCACGACCTTATCAACTACAAGGGCTTAGCAACGAAAGCCAATTTAAGGTCACTCAACAAGTGCGCATCGCCTTTTCTATCGGTAAATATCAAGACGAAGTCGTGTGCGACGTAGTACCTATTCAAGCCTGCCATTTATTGCTAGGAGAACCATGGCAACTGGATCGAAAAGTCACTCACGATGGTCGTACCAATAGGTATTCCTTCAAGCATCAAGGAAAGAAACTTACCTTAGTGCCGCTCACTCCGGAACAAGTCCATGAGGACCAAATCAAACTGAGAAATTCTGTTAAAACAAGTGAGGAAAAAGAAAAAAAGAATGAAAAAGAGCAAAAAGAGATTGAGAGTGAAAAGGAATGTGAAACAAAAAAGAAATTTGAAAAAGAAGTTGAAGAAAGAAGAGAAAATGAGTTAGAAAAAGAAACAAAAGAAAAAGACGAGGAAAGGCTAGTGAGGAATGTTTCCACTAACCAAGATATGAATTTTTCTTGTGTTGCTACTTTTCAGGTTCTTGAAAGATCGAAAGATAACTTTCAACTTCAATACCTCTCAAATGAAAGACGCTTTCATACGATCAACTTAGGCAAAGATGAAATCACACTACATGATCCCGAAGGTAAGCGAGGTAAGGAAATTTTAGAAACCGAGTCCAGTGCAGATTTGAAAATTATTGATAAAACTTTTGGTGACTTAGTTCTTAAAAGATCCCCTCATTTTGATCCGATTAATTGTTACTCTTCGATTGTGGTTGATAAAGTCATTACGAAAAGAAGCGTGATTTGTTATTCTCTTGATTTACCTTGTGTAAAATCCTCGAATTCGTCCAAATCTGTTTTGGAGAATAAGGTAACGAAATTTTCCAAATTTGTTTTCAATTTATATTCGTGCCTTAAACAGTTTATGTGGTTGTACATGAAGTTTGAGTTCCATTTGACAAAGGTTAACTCAACAACGGAGATTCGACTACACTATGCCCCCGATGAGCGAAGGTTTGTTTTAAATGAAAAAGGTAAAATCGACCCTTATTCTTCTGCTTATCGAGGTAAGATGCTTGAAACCTTTGAAACACTTTTGTACTCCTCGAATAGTGATAAAGATCATGTTGATGAACACTTAGATCGAAACGTGCTTGACTGTCCTATTTTATTTATTGATGATCTATCTGTTTTGATGGTTGATAAAAAGATTCTTGTTTTTGATAATGCATGTGTGAGTGAATCTATAGACCGTCGATTAATGCATGGTATGATTATGCAACTCTGTGAACCATGTGAATCTTTTCAAATACCTACTTGTGACGATTATGTTTACCATTTGATTTATTACTCGCAATTTATTCATGGTTTGTGGGAACAATGTGAGACGACTGAATGCCTTAAAACATGTCCATCTTTGTTTCAAATATTTGACGAGGCAGTGGTGAGTAAATTAGATTGTTTGCATGGTAATCTGAATCTGTCCATTCACTTGCGTTATACCTATTCTATTATGCTTACAATTGGACTACAAGCTTGTTTGTGTTGCTATTTACTATTTCATGGCTATTCTTTTCAGTGGACTCAATTGCCATTACTCCCGTTCGATAGAGGAAAGTCGAGTTCATTTGATTTTTCAGATTCGAGGACGAATCTTTTTGAGGAAGGGGGGAATGATACGAGTCACAAAAGCCCAAATTCTTGAAGGCGAGGCCCAATAAGAAGATTCCAAGCCCAATCAAGAAATCCACCCATACTTAGTTGAAAATCAGGCCAAATTGTCAAAGTGGCCCAAGTTGTAAAGTTTTATTTTTATTTATTTATTTATTTATTTTATTTAGTTTAAATTTTTATATTCAGTCCAAGAGTCCCAAATAAAAGACCCTTGGCCGAATTTCCATATTAAAATAATTAGGAGTTTTTTTTAGTTTTAGTTTTAGTGTTCTAATTAAATTAGGAAAACATTTGAAAGGCCTATTTATATGGCTTGGCCAGCCACCCTACATAACATTACAATTACATTGAAAATTTCAGATTTGATTTGAGTGAAAATTCTCTTTGAGTTCTTCAAGGATTTTCTCTTGAGTTTTCTTTAGAAGTTGTTTTAACAATCTTTTTGATTGTGGGGGCCATCTTCAACCTTCTTCTTGCCATTGATATTCTTTGGAGGGGAGATTAGAGCCGTTTGAAGGGAGTTGTGAGATCTTTCGAGATTTCAAGGCTTCTTAGGACTTATCTTTTAATTTCTTACTGTCAATTCTTTCTTTATTTCTACTTGTGCTGAATCATTATCTAATCTATTTTCTGTTCTTATTGTGTTTTCAGCCTTTTTCTATCTTAAGGAATCAGCCCAAAAATCCCCAATTTCTAGGGTTTTTCCATACTCTTTTTGGGTGAAATTAGATTGTCGAAATTTGGGGAAAACTATCTTGGTGTTCAATTGGGCAGAATCACAATCTCCTTGAGGGTTTCAAGAACCCTAACACTTATTTCTATTCTCAATTTGATTCTTTGCTGATTTGGGGATTTTATTTCAGATCTGAAAATTCAAAAATCTAATCTTTTAATTTTCTGTTTCGTTTCAGATCTAATTGTTTAGGGTTTTCGTAGGAGTTTCTCGTGACTTGGCAACTCGATCTTGGTCCGCGCGCAACCCCGTATCATTTGGTATCGTATCACACACGCTCATGTCTCTGTCCGTGTGGACGAAAAATAGACCATTTTCAAGCCATTTTTCTCACTCATTCAAGCACATACCTACAATCAAATTTCCACATATAAACAAACCTTTAAATTGCACTAAAAACATGCATAATCTAGCTATCCTAATAAGGTACATAAGCATTCAACCAATATGCCCAAAAGGCACCTTAATCACAACAATTAGACATGTATAACTATATGCACAATTTGGCCAAAAGTTCAACTAACATATAACTAAGTTTATGCCAAAACTTACCACTTTGTTTACCAATCAAATTCACACCAAAAGTACCTAATATGCTATTTAACACCTAGCACCATTAACCATATATGTCATTTAT
Organism: Gossypium hirsutum; assembly: GCF_007990345.1. Taxonomy (NCBI): domain Eukaryota; kingdom Viridiplantae; phylum Streptophyta; class Magnoliopsida; order Malvales; family Malvaceae; genus Gossypium; species Gossypium hirsutum. The sequence goes on along the minus strand of NC_053446.1, from coordinate 37,493,041 downwards.
AACCAATATAACAAATTACCACATTCAAACATATCAAAAGACAATTTATAACAAACATTTAACTTCCATTTTAATTTCCATCATATAGTTACCATAAACACCAAAACAACAACCATTACAAAGCCAACTATATACATGCCAACTTAACACCATTTCATCATTCAAAAATACCAAATTTATCGCCAAAACATAATGGTTATAGCATCAACCAAAACACCTATACATGCCATTATAACCAAGACTTAAAAATGTTAAAATCTACCGATAGAGCCGATGGATAGTGTGATAGGTCTCCGACGACTTTCCAACCCAACGAGCTCCCGATTAAACTGCAAAACATAGAGAAATAAGCACAAAGTAAACATGTTATGCTTAGTAAGTTCATAGTATATAATCTATGCTTATCAATACGTTGCATAATCTTAAATTACATATGTATCAATTCAACATAAGAATAATTGATTCATAAACTTAATTCAAGTGAATTTATACTTCTCATTGCCATGGATATCACATACTTACTACTTTGCATAGTAATAAGGTAAATTGCATCGATAAATCTTACCGAAGCTCACACGAATAAAATCACGATGGTTGTCCCAACCCTTTTCATAGCTTGATAGCTGAAGCTATCCCTTTTCATAGCTCGATAGCCGAAGCTATCCCTTTTCATTGTTGATGGTCGTCACCATCCCTTTTCATAATTTGATAGCAGAAGCTATCCCTTTTCACAATTCAATAGCCAAAGCCATCCATTTTCATTGTTCGATGGTCGTCACCATCCCTTCTCATAATTTGATAGCCAAGGCTATCCCTTTTCATTATTTTCATAGCCGAAGCTATCCCTTTTCATTAGCCGATAATCGTTGATATGCCATTGAATTTTTCCACTAAAACGCAATTTGACTTTATATAAAATAATAGCATTTAAAACATAATTTAAAATTCTATTTATACGTAAAAATATAGTCGATTAATCTGAAGCTTTTTCTTTGCCTCGATCTAGAGCCGTACGTGGTCTATCTTGATATGCATAGATGGAGTATGGTTAAACCTTGAAAAGTCTTTAATGGCTTCCTTAGGTGCTAAATTCAGTTGATGAAGAAGAAGAAAGATTATATCTTTCTTTTACCTTTTTTTTTATTTTAAGATATTTTTATTAATTTACCAAATTAACCTTAAGTAATAACCTTTGGAACCATTAAAAAGTTGTCCATCTTTGTCCACTATTAATATTAATGGTCTAATTACCTTTTAAGGCCACTCATATTCCAATTTCGTAACAATTTGACCCCTTTTACTTATAGAACTCAGTTTTTGACCTTATGCAATTTAGTCATTTTTATCAAATTAAGAATGTTAATGATAAATTTTCTTAACAAAATTTTTATACGACACTACTAACATGTTGTAGACATTAAAATATTAATAAAATAAATATTTCGACGTCAAATTTGTGATCCCAAAATCATTATTCTGATTTCACTGAAAACAGGCCGTTACAATGCATATGTTCAGTCCATGTTTTGTTATAAATTAATATGTCATCAAATAAGACCAAAAAAAACTTACGCAAGTAAGGGCGAAAAATGTCATTCGTCAAACTCTGGAATGTGGAAGGGGCATTGGTAAGCCCGAATGGCATGACAAGAAATTCTAAGTGTCCATGGCGGGTTTGGAAAGCTGCCTTTTCCACATCTGTAGTTGCCATTCTAATTTGAAAATATCCCAATCGTAAATCCAACTTTGTAAAATGTTTTGCCCCATGAAGTTCATCCAACAATTCATCCACTATAGGAACTAGATATTTATCTTTAATAGTGCAAGCATTAAGCACCAGGTAATCAATGCAAAAGTGCCATGTCCCATCATGCTTTTTTTACGAAGAGTATTGGAGAAGAGAATGGTGACCTACTGGGTCGAATGATTCCTTGTTGTAACATTTGATCCCATTGCTTCTAAATCTCATTCTTTTGAAAATGTGGGTAGCGATAAGGCCTGACTACAATTGGTCTAGATCCTTGTTTAAGAGTTATACGATGGTTACATTTGCGGTTAGGCAAATGTGAAAATTCTACCAGTAGTTTATCCAAAACTATATTAATTAAATCATGTCCTTGCATCAGACTAAGTCGTTGAACTTCCTCTAGGTGATTCCCTTACCATAGTATCTCCTTTTTGTTTACTGCAAATTGCATAGTCAAGGAGCTGAAATCCCATAAAATTGGACCAAGGGTACACAACCACTTAACCCCCAAAATCACATCAAACCCTTCTAATGGTATTGAATAAAAATTAGCCTGAAAGTTGTCATATACCACCACGAACTGTGCTGATTTACAAATGTATATGCTTGGAAATCGTTCTCTATTTGCCACACATACTTACAGCCCAGATTTTTTCTTCCGTATTTTCAGTCCCAATCCTAGCACTAAACCTTCACGTAGAAAAGTTATGTGTACTGCCCGAACCAACAAGGACTAACACTATTTTTCCTGCCACCTTTGCTATTAGTTGCATAGTAGATGAACTGTAAGTTCCTCTGATGGCATGTAAAGAGATTTCAAGATCATATACCTTATCGTCATCTTGTTTATCTTCAATATCTGGCACTTCTATCCAAAATAACGTTTTACATTTATGTCCCATGGAATAAGACTCATCACAATTATAACACAATCCTTTAGCCCTTTTTTCCGCCATTTCTGCCCGTGTCAATCTCTTGATAAATGGTGCAGAAGAACCTATTTTGTTGTTATTCCCCATTGGTTTCATTGTTTGTTCCCCTCACTTTGCAAAGCTCTTAGTTGTTGGAATGATCGAATTGCTACTAGTGTTTTGGGAAGTTAGTTAGTTTAGATTAGTTCGAGATAACATTTTGGAAAAGACTTTTTGTTTACGTTCCAAAGCTCAAGCCATGTTCATTGCAACTCTAAGGTTTCCCAGTTGTTGCATCTCAATTTCAATTCTAAGTTCCTCTACCAACCCTACTGTAAAAAGGTCTACTTGTTGTCAAGGTTTTAGATCAGTAGTCCTGGCCAGTAGTGATTGAAATTAGCGTTGAGATTCTTATACAGCCCAGTTTGTCTCAGGTTTGCAAGTTCCCGCAAGGGGTTATTACTCATAGGCGGCCCAAACCTTACATGACAACACTCTTTGAAGTGCCCCCAATCAAGATTTGCCTCCTCCTCTTCTATTTGATCAAACCATAGTGCCTCTCCTAAGAGATGGAATGCGGCTAAGCCTACTTTTTCTTCTTCGTTAGTTCGTTGATTGCCAAAAAAAAATTTCACATCTTTTCACCCACCCTAAAGGATCTCCAACACTATCATAAGTGGGAAATTCCATCTTATAGTATCGTGGTACCATGTACTGTCCGTGTTGCGAGTCTGAATTCTTTATTCTACCTCCGCTGTTGCCCTGTTCTTCATTTTTTTTTCTGAATCCCCTTTCATTGTCTTTTGGACCGAAAGAGATAACATCGTCACCTGCTCCTCTAATGATTGTTGCCTTATAGCCATTTGTTCTATGAAAGCCTCCAGCTTGGCTATCAAAGTCTTTTCGTCACCCATGACAGTTGACTCTGGTACGAAGTTGTTATGTGCCTTGGCATAGGATCTAGTCACAGGTTTAGACGAGAAAGATTTCTTACTTCGACCTATGGTTACTCAAAAGGCAAATTCGTCCTTGACTTAACCCCTTTCCAAAATAATGTTTATGATAAAAAAATAAATTGCTTACTTCTTTATTTCATATTGGCAGCCTTTTTATAGGTTGTTAATAATAAAGGAAAGAGTTCTAATAGAATTCCTAACTTAGAGTTTATAAGGGAAATAAAAAACCTAATATAATAGGGAGAATAAGTAAAACTAAAACTCTTAATAAATCTGATACAATAAAGCAATTAAATAAATCTAAAACTCTAATTTCCGTCGTTCCTTTTTCTTATTCATTCTCTAATATTGTTTTCCAATAAAAACATTCATATCATAATGTTGTTAGTATTACATAATATATCATCTTTAATCATTTGTGATAATTATAACCTTACTTATTATATTATTCAAAATACTATATTATATCATTATATATATTTTATATTATCATTAAATTTAAATTTTATAAGTTTGAATAATTATTAATTTGATATATTTATTATATATAATTATTGTATTAAAAATATTTTATAATAGTAGTTTATGTGTTTCACTTTATTATTTAACACAAAAATTGATTATTACTTATTTTTTTATTAATAATTTTTAATATAAAAAATGTAATCTTTATGAATACATTTCATAGAATAAGTAATTATAATTTATTTATATTTTACGTAATATCTTATAGTTATATTAATTATTTGACAATTTATTTATGAATTTAAGTTTTTTTGAGTTCTGATTTAAATTTATCTTAGGTTCAAATCAAATCGGTGACTCAGATTATTACAGACTTAAGCTTTATCAGTCTCAAGTTCTATTGGGCTCAGATAGTTACGGGCTCAAATCAACCTGGCTGAACTTTTGGGCTCAAGCTTGGTTTGTCAACTCTACTTTTTTTTAAGGTTAAATATAAAATTGATAATCGAGCTTGTCTACTTCTCCTAGATTGATATTTATGATTTTTTTTTGTTTAGATTGATACCTAAATTTTTTTTCGTCCACTATATTGGTACCCGAGTCTAGAGCTATTACTTTTTTGTTGACGTGGCAATACTGGCCACTTGTGCGCCGCCACACGAGGTGTCCTCTTTGGCCCATTTTTACTTTTTTTGTTTTTTCCTTTCTCATTTTTCTAATCCAACTGCCCTGCTTCTACACCGCTAGCCACCGTCCGACCTCCTCCGGTGATCTCTCCAACCAATGACACCACTGTCCAGCCTTCTTTCTTTAAAGCTGAAGCAGACGAAACATTCCTGACATACATACATTCATGTAAAAACCTCCTCAAAACTACTATAAGGTTTCTCATTCTCTCCGTTTAACTCCACAGAAACACATTGCCTTAGTATCCCTAAAAGAATTTGACCTTTTTCGACAAGCCTTTGATCCAACACAAGCAGGTATTTAAATAGCGGACCGAAACCGCTATAGCGGCTGTTATATAGCGGTAGCGGCGCCGTCTGAAACCGCAACGGCTGAAAATAACGGTGTGAAGCGGAGTCACACCGATAACGGTGGGTCGCGGCCGCAACTTAACGGATAACGGCCGGTCGCGGCAATAACGGGACGCTATTCCCGTTATATCCCGTTATAGTGAATTAAAAAAAAATCCATCTCCCTCCTCTAAATAAAAATCAGCAGAAACAGTGAAACTTAATAAAACAAAAGGGAATATATTCCCTTGCAAAATCAGTGTTTTCAATCAAAAAAAGTAAAAAGAAAGCAAACAAAAACTGAAACCAAATAAACAGCAAGCAAATAAGCAATCAAAATTCAAAACTCCTTTCTCATATTTCGATCGCTAAACTGAAACCCAAACGGCAAACAAAGTAAACTGATCACTTCACATTCAGATTCAGAGACTGATAATCTTCAAGTAAGTACCTAAAACTTCGTCTTGTTGATTCTTGCTTGTTTTTGCAGTAGATTCAGAGTTTTTTTGAGAGGATGATAGAGTTTAGACTTTAGATCACAAAGTGAATCAATCCCTTACTAACCGTTGTAAGATCGAGAAAAATGAAATCAATCCAGCAACGAAGATGAAAACGAGCAAGAGAAGAGAGATCTTGGAAGCTGGAAAGTGGAAACTGGCGTTTGATTTCCCTCTTGACTCTTCTTCAGTTTTTCTTTCTGTTTCTGATATTTCTGACGTTTGATTTCCCTTTTTCTTTATTTTTTTCATTTTTAATGTCTTTACTCCTAGCCAAAACCAAGGCACCGTTTAGGCTTCCAATATTTTCATGACAGGTCACTGTTTAATAGGTGTAAATTTGGCACTTTGACTAAAATTAATAGGCTGTAAAATTAATAGGCTGTAAGACTTGAAATTAGAATTCATTATAACTGTTAAACATATATATGTATATAAATCATTTTTAAAATAAAACCAGTATATATTATTTAATGAGAATGATATCCTTACTATATTTATTAAAATTAATATAAAAAATGAGATTTAATTTGAATGATAAAATTGAGGATTTGAAAGTTTTTAAATATGATTATTGTTTGTATTTTTCTATATGTATTTTGGATTTAAATTGATTTTTTTTTGTATTTTGTATAAAATGTAAAAATACTTTTATATTTTAATATTTGCTACTTTGTAAAAAGGTTATGTTTTTTTAATTAATTTCCAATCAAGTTAGTGTTTAGTTGACTCTTGACATTAACTTATCGACAATTAAGTATAATATAAATATTTATATTCTATTTGTTTAATTTTTATTGATATAAATTTTAACATATTAATAATTTATGAAATTAAATTTTTACGTACACATATGGAGTTTTAATAATTTTCTTGTGTAATTATATACTATGCTAATGCAACCATAAAAAATCATCTATACTATAAATTAAGGAGTTGATTGAGTTGATGTAACCTAATAACCGAGACCAAACTCAATTAGAAAATTATTATCCATTCATTTTATAAAACAACAAATATTATTTTGAGGTATTTATATATTTTTATATTTGATAAATTTAGAAAAAAAATACATGCATATAAATGTAAATAATGACATTTGAAATCCAACATTAAAATCATCTTAACTTTATCATTTCATGCCCTTAATTTTCATAGCAATTTTTTTATAAATATATTACGTAAATGTTTTCACATGCTATTTCTATAAACTAGTAAGTATTTAAAGTGGAAAAGAGTGAATTCCACCTCTCACTCCCATCCTCTTTTAACTTGTTGAAGCAAAGTATATTTGGGTTGATTTATTAGAGTTTGGAGAGATTTTATAGAAAATGAAAATTGCATTGATAACAATCATATTATTATATTTTTTAATATGAAAGCTTCAATCTTATCAGGTTTATAATTTTACTTTATATGTTATTTTTTAATTAATATTGTAATTATAATTTATAATGATAATTAGTTATTATTTATTATTATTTTAAAATTTCATAACTTTCATAATTTATTATTTATTATTATGTATGAATTATGCAATAAATTTAAATTTTCCATGTTAATGATGTTTACTTTTTTTGTATTATATTGTTGATAATATAAGTAATGAGTTGCTTATATTTCTAAATATAATTTTATGTTTCTTATATATAAATAAAAATAAAGCATGCCACCACGTGAAGAGTTCCCGACTAAAGGATTGGAGGGTGCACCAAGTAATGATATAGGTTGGCACTTTGGAACTCTAGTGCCAAATGCGAGAGGAAGTATCGTATGTAAACTTTGTGGTAAAGTTGTGAAAGGAGGAATAACACGATTTAAAGAGCACATTGCTCATAAAACCGGCAATGTTGCACCATGCCCTAATGTTACTGGTATGTGATACTTTATTATTATTATTAAATGTTATTGTAAATTTATTAATAAAGATTATATATAATTGATAATAATATAAAGTGTGAATTATTTTTATTTTATTAACAGGTGTCATTAAAGAAAGTATGATGAATGTACTAAAAGAAAGCAACACAAAGAAAATAGACAAAAAGAGGAGAAAAGATGAATTCTTATCTCAATTAACAGAAGAGGAGGATGAGCATGAGGGATTCATTGATGAGGTTTCTGCTATAAGGCAAGCAACTCGAGAAAGTATCCAATCACAACACGAGTGGCATAGAAGGGAAGAATTCAGACGAAGTACTGGTGGTTGGGATAACATTTATGAAGAAGGGCGATCTTCTCATGGATCAGCTAGAGAACATAATCGAGAAAGAACAAGTAAATCTATTCCAGGTGAGTCTGAGTTTACCTTAAGGGGAGCTATACCTGAATTGGTTAGAAGCAAAAGTTCAAAGCAACCAAAGGTCAATGACTCTTTTTTAAAGAGTTTTCGAAGGAAGATAGGTGAAGCGGTATCTAAATTTATAATATATGAAAGACTTCCTTTTCAATTAGCAAGCTCATGGTTGTATAACTTAATTCAAGTGGCAACAGAAGTTGGACAAGGTGTAAAGCTCCCAACACCTTATGAGGTTTCAGATGTGTATTTGGAGTCAGAGTATCAACGAGTTCATGATTGGGTAAATGTACTAAAGACTCATTGGAAAGAATTGGGTGCAACTCTAATGTGTGATGGTTGGACCAACAGTTTGAATCAAATGCACATCATTAATTTCCTTGTTTATTGCAGTAAAGGAACCATTTTTTGGAAATCGGTAGATGTCTCAAGTGTCCGTAGTAGAGATGTTGAATTCTACTACCGTTTGTTAGATTCAGTTGTAGAAGAAATTGGAGAAAATTACATTGTCCAAATAGTGACTGATAATGAGGCAGCAATGAAAGCTGCTGGAAAAAAGTTAATGTTGAAAAGACAACATCTATATTGGACCTCATGTGCAGCTCACTGTTTAGATTTATGCCTTGAAGATATTGGGAAAAAGCCCAGTGTAGCAAAAGTGTTAGATGAGGCAAAGAAAGTGACTTGCTTTATATACAATCACATTTGGACTGTTGATTTGATGAAGAAGTATACACAAGGGAAACAAATACTTCGACCCGCTCTTACTCGATTTGCAACTCATTTCATTCAACTTGAAGAGATAACAAGACAAAAGCAAGGTTTGAGAGAAATGTTTAATTCAAAGGTCAGTATTTTATAATTAGTTAATATAATTACTTAAATATAGTAACCTTTAGTGATTTTATTAGTTCCAAATAATTTAAATTATATTATTTTAAAATTTTTCTTATGAATTTATAGGAATTTAAAGAATCAAAATGGGGAAAGCAAAAGTCAGGGCCTGCTTATGAAGCCAAAAAAATTGTTTTGGGAAAAGATTTTTGGAAAAAAGCCAATGACCTCATAAAAGTTTATGAGCCCTTAGTAAGAGTATTGAGACTTGTGGATAGCGATGAAAAACCAACGATGGGCTTTATTTATGAGGCTGTTGATAGGGCTAAACGAGCAATTCAACAAAATTGTCGATATTTCACAGAGTATGAAAAGATTATTGACAATAGATGGAATTTTATGCATTCCGACTTGCATTCAGCTGGTAAGATAAAATATTTCATATAATTAAGAACTATTTTATATTTTATTATTTTAAGCTTTAGATTATTATTATTTGATGATATTCTTATAAATTATACTTAGGTTATTTTCTCAACCCTCAATTTCAATTTGGGGTGGAGCATTCTGAGAATGTATTAATAGAAACATTAGAAGGTACACGACTAGTAATTGAAAGATTAGAACCTTCTATGGATACTCAAGTCAGAATGGTTAATCAGGTTAGATTCAACTACTATTATTTGTAACTTAGTTAAATAATTTGAAATAGAATTTTTATTTTTATTTTTACTCTATCTTTTATTTATGCAGTTGTTATTATTTAGAGATAAACATGAGACATTCGGTACTCCACAAGCACAAAGAGCTTGGAAGCAAATGAATCCGGGTAAACAGTTAATTAAATTATTTAATTTAATTTATATTATTTAATTATATTGTACATTTTAAAGTTATTTTGAAATTTAAATAATATTATGCAGCTGAGTGGTGGATGATATATGGCACATGTGTTCCCGAATTACAAAAATTAGCAATTAAAGTGCTTAGTCAAACAACTTCAGCATCAAATTGCGAACGAAATTGGAGCACATTTAGTTATATTCACACCAAGGCAAGAAATAGGTTAAAGTATAAAAAACTTGAAAAACTAGTGTTTACCTATTATAATATGAGGCTTAAGATGAGGCATCAACAAAGAATGAGCACTGATGATATAAATGCTAGTTTTAATCCTATCAGCCTTGATTATATCTTTGAAGATGTTGATCCACTATCAGAATGGCTTCATGAGAAAGAGAATCCATTGTTAGATGTGAAAATGCCGGTGTGTTGCCTGTGGATACCTCTGATGATAAAATGGATGTTGATCAATCGCAACAACAAATTTTGTCTCATTCAAGTTCTAGTTCAACTCCAAGTCAGAGTGGCGATGGACCCAATGGTGGTGGTTTAAGTCCAATTGATGAGGATGACGGATATAGTGGTGATAGAGGTGAAATTAGGTCTTCTAGTTAGTATGGAGGAGAATATGGGGGTGGTACCACTGGTGGACATTTTCGTGACAGATCAGAGTTTGATGGAAATATGTTTCCTGAACCTAGGAGAGATAGAAGTGAACCTAGAGCTCCATCAAAGGGAAAAGGCAAGAAACATACTTCTATAGGCTCTTCATCTGGTAGTGGTAGGAGATCGAATTCTAGTAACCTTGGGTATAGTGATTCATCTACTAGCACTCAAGGTTTTTATCCACCAGAACAACCTTCACATGGTTATCCACAACCATATGGTTATTATCCACCATTTCCTAATTATGGTGTGCCATACCAGCCTCAAATGTATCCTCCTCCACCAATGTATCACCCACCTCCACCATTCATGTATCCTCCTCCTCAAATATATCCTCCATATCAATTGAATGAAAACCAAGGTGAAAATGTTGCTTTTTTTTGGATATATTTTTGGACAAAGGCCAAGAGAATCAAGTCAAGAACGCTCCCAAAGTGAAGGTGAAGGATTTGATCTTCCTCGTCATTCCACTAATTGGTGAAAACTAAATCGTGCCACTATCATTATTTGTAAGGTATGTTTTTTTTTAAAAAATCCTTTGTTATTGTTCTTAATTTTGATGATATTAAAACATTTAAAATAATATATATCTTTAGATAAATGAATGAAGTATATTTTATGAAAAGATAATGAAGAATCGAAGCATGTTAAATTATATATGAAAGTAGAATGAGATGAGAATAAGTGGTAGGAAATAGGAATAATTAATGAGAATCTATTCATTAATTTATCTATTCCTTTTTTCCTTTTGCAGCGTATTTATATCTTCACTATCTTCAAAGCTGTCAAGAAATATTGAAGACATCTCTCATGTATGAATTCTCAATTCTTTTATTTATAAAAACTTTCAAACTTATTAAATATGATAAATGTTTAATATTTCTTTTTTTTACTTTGTTATTAGTTAATATAACATTCTTAGAAAATTCGTAAATAAATATAAGAATAATTAATGATTATAAAAGTTGTGTTCTCATGTCATATTAATAAAGGTTCATAAGTGTTAGAAAACACTCTAAAAATCATTAAAAGTGACTTTTTATAATTATAATTATAATTATTATGTTTTACAGTAAGTTGTGCGAATTTGAAAAAAATTCACGACCGCGATACCCGCAGTGACTGCAATAGCGTCCGTTATGTCCGCGACCGCGACAAACGCGACGCGACCGAAAACGCGACCGCGACCGCAATTTAAATCCCTGAACACAAGCAATTTGAAAACTACAATGCAACATCTCAAAAGCAAGGTTAGCTCTTTAATGGTAGCTTTAACATTGACATATAAAATAGAATGCGAGTGTTGAACAGGGTGGGCAAAAACATCATTCAAAGTAGAGAATAATCCATCGAACCTGGCATTGAGTTTACAAAACAAGACATCCAACATTTGATGAACATCTTTGAACTCGAGTTTGAACTCATTGAAACTGATTTGGGTAACCGAGAAATTCGAATTGGATTCAGAATCAAAGCAACACAAAGTAAGCAAAAGCAAATACCTTCCATTGTTTCTAGTTTTAGACCCTAAAATCAATCAAATTAAATTAAGTAAAAAGAAAATTGAAAAGAATTGAAAAGAAAAATATTGGAGAGCGGAAAGGGTTCCTGAGGAGAAAGGAGGAGATTAGGGTTTGGAAGTTGAAAAAAGTAAAAAATTATACTCTAATTAAAAAATTTCAATCCAATCATTAATGTTAGTATTTTTTGTCAAAAAATACTAACATGTTGACTAACTACCATCATATGATGTTATAAATGATTGACATAAAATAAACATGTTTAATTGACAAATTTTAACAAAAATTACAAACAATAATAATTATTGGATTAGAATTTTTAAATTGAAAAACTAAAAGGATTGAAATTTTTTTAAAGTAGAGATGTGTTTAGTATTGCTTCTAAGAAGCACTTTTGGGACAAAAACACTTTTGGACAAAAGCATTATTAAACAAGCTGCTTTTTGAGAGAGAAAAAATGCTTCTCCCAAGTAAAAAATTAGCCCAAAAGCACTTTTTTGAAAAGCTGAAAATTTTAAGTAGAAAGACTAATCAGGGACAGCCATGATTAACAAAAGATGTATCAAATTACCAAAATCCTCATCCTTAACAACCTTAATAATAAATGAGCAAGCGTAAGTCTCAGTATCTAACATAACTTAAAGCATATGACACTGTCATTAAATAAAAATACTAGAGGTGCAGCAACCAAAATGTCTCTTCCAAGTAAAGATGCAGAAATGGACTTCATTTCAGAGGAATGAACCTAGAAGAATGGGTGGCACCAATACCAGGTCTACCATGCTTAACGGGCTTGTACGAAATGGAAAACTCGGCAAGGTAATGGCTGATCATTTCAGGCTTGATTTCAACCTGGTTGAATGTCTTGCCATTGTACACACCGATAATGCTTCCAATCATTTCGGGTACAATAATCATATTCCGCAGGTGGGTTCTGACTGGTTCTGGTTTCTCTCCCGGTGGGGCCTCCCTTTTCTGATTCAATATACCAGAGCAAATATTATGCAAGAATAAGGGGTATCTTGAATAGAATGACCAAGAACATTCATAACATTGAATCAACATAAATTTCTCTAAAGCTAGAATTAAAAAGACAATTCAGCAACAAACAGAAGTTTTAAAAAGCAATGGATCAGAATGTGGAAAATTAAAAGGAAAATAATCTAAGAAAACAGCAGACAAATGAAGCATAGTGTTTTCATGCATGCAACATAGGTTGATAGTTAGTGGCAAGTAGAATAATATGAGAGCCGTTACTTCATAAAATCAGAAATAGATTCGAAACATAATTAAATATAACAAGGATTAGAATCTGTTACGCACATGCAAGGTTTTGGCACATAATTTGAACATAATCAATGCAATCTGTTCAACTAAAGGCTACAATAATAACAATTTACAACAATACTCTTCAGACATTGAGACTCAATTTCAGCTACTAGGGTTTGCTATAATTTCATTCCTAAAGAAAATTGATTCTCACTTTAAAAAAGAAAGGATATATAGTAATCTATGTTACTCGAACATGAGTGAGTGTCAAATAAGGGTATGTATCCAACATGGGTATAGTTAGACCATTTTTAAGGTTTGGAGGATATTTAGAGATCATATCCCCATATCCATGTCTCGGGATACAAGTTCGGACATGGGTGCTTCAAGAAAAATGAGAAGTCAAAGGAGCATTTCAGAATTGTAAATCTGAGACATGAAACAAATGGCACAGACATAATAAATTCTCTAATCATATACTTAATTTTAGCATAAATAAGAGTTTCAAGTAACAGTATTGACTGTTAGGCTTCAAGCAAAGCTCCAACTTTCAACAAAATGGAATATAACATTCCCTACTAACTCAACATCGATATTAGATCTAAACATTAATCCAATAAATATAATTGACAAAACAAGGAAGGAAAGAGGAAAGTTAAGATCAAATTACCGCCTTGCGGAGTTTCTTAATTAATGCCATGGGCTTTCTCTTGAGACCCCTTTGGAACCTAAAATCACATAATAAAAACAATTGAAAAAATGGTCTGCAAGAATGAATTTTTTTGTTTTTTGTTTTAATCTTATTACCTTCTACGAGCACGTGCGGGGAAGAGCTTGACAAGCTCATCGGTGGACATATCAAGAAGAGCATCCAAATCAACGCCTCTGAAGCTAAATTTCTTGAATGTTCTCTTCTTAGGCACTCCAGCCGCCGCCACCTCTGTCTCCACATTCGCCTATCAAAATTTGATCATTCACCACACTGTAACAGAAAAAGAAAAAAAGACAGAAAAAAAAGAAGGAAAATGGAAAGACGTAAATTACCATTGTTGAAAGCTTAGGGTTTTGAAACTGGTGTAGTCGCCGCTAGGGTTCTTTCGGAGGTTGAAGAAATAAGATAGATTTTGTACAAGTTTCTTATACATAATGTAAAAAGCCTTACCCGATATTTGATCTCTCAAAAGGGCCCAACCGGGGCCCGGCTTGAAATTGTGATTTGGATCAATCTAATTCCAAAATTATTATTTTTATTTAAAACATAATTTTGATGTACTTTGTAACTTCAATAAAATTTTATTTTATTTATATTTTTTATATATATAAATATAAAATTTGAAAAAATATTATAAATATCTCTATAATCACTCAACGCGTAATTATTTATTATTTATTATTTATATATCATCAAAAGCTTTGAATCAGTGACCTTTTAAAGTCTATAACCACTCAACTAACCTATTTTTTTATTACATCTAATGCACAAAGAAATTTAAATTAAACTGCATTTGGGATTCAAAAGGAGAAAAAAAGTTAAACCCAACACTTTTGAAAGGAATCAAACTCGCACTCTTTTGCACTACACCTCGTCTTTTACTGCCAAAAACACTCGAAGATTGTTAGATCTTGCATTACAATAAGGCCACGTTTGATTGGGGGGAATGGCATAGTCATTCCCTCCCTATTCTTAGATGAATAGTAATGTTGTTGTTTGGTTCACGGTTTCTTCATTTTTTCGAATCACTTAAAGCGTTTCTATTCCCTCAAATGCGTAATACAGATTTAGTGGTGATGGCTTTGAATAACCATTCCGACCATCATCGAATAGAAATAAAGAAAATTCTTCCTAAAATCTCCTTCACACTTTCTCTGCAAACGCGTTCAAAGTTGGTTCTTTTATCACAACAATGCATTTTCAGGTTAGCAGATTTTTCTTTTCAAGTTTAATTTCGTTTGGTTTCTGCTCTTGCAATCATCAAATTTTGTTTTAGAAGGGGTTTCTGGTAATGGGTTTTCTTTAAATTTTCTAAGAAATAAACTACAACTCAACTTCCAAATCACTGTCTTTTGGGGGAGTTGATGTTTCAAGCTATTCTATCATTGGTCGGGCATCTAGAACTTTTTCAACAATGATATTTTTCTTGTATGAGCAGGTTTTGTACTTTTTTGAAAACCCAACATCTTTACCTCCTCTTTTTTGTTAGTTGCGGCTTCCTACTAGTGTTCCTTTCTTGAATGCCTTCCCTTCTGTGTCTATCAAGGTTGAAAAGAACATTGAATTTACAATTTATGGTCTTTGTCAATAGGTTCAATCGGATGATTTGTTTGGGCAACAAATAATAAAAATTTAGAGGTGAAACCATCCTACTTTCTTATTTTCATCTATTATGAGTTGGCTTAATTCTGTGAGTGAATTAGTTATGGGCAAACTACAAAAATAGTCACTTTTGTTTGCCTCAAATTACATTTTAGTCACTTATGTTTGAAATGTTACATTTTAGTCACTTACGTTATCGTTTTGTTACGAAGTGGTCACTCTATCATTGAACTCCATTACCTCCCTAATGGTAGTCCTATGTGGCAGTCCAAATAGATTTTAAATGCCAACTTGGATGTCCAGTTGTTGGAATGAAAATAGGTTTTTAATTAAATAAATTCAATTTGGATTGCCACGTAAGGCATCCAAGTTGGCATTTAAAACCCATTTGGACTGCAACGTAGGACCGCCATTAGGGAGGTAACGGAGCTTAACGATAGAGTGACCACTTCGTAACAAAACGATAACGTAAGTGACTAAAACGTAACATTTCAAACATAAGTTATTAAAATTTAATCTAAGACAAACAAAAGTGACTAATTTTGTAGTTTACCCATTAGTTATTTCCCAGTAAATTGTTTGCGCACATTTTTTAACCTATAGACATTTTGTATTGTTTTAAATTGTTTTGATGTTAGATTAAAACTTAAAAGATGTTTAGCTAGGTTGGAATGTTCCCTTTACAAAACATCATTTTTCTCCTCTCTCTATCTTTGGCTAAAATTTTTTTACGGAGCACCCCTTTTTCTCTTTGGTTGAAATGCAATAAATTTTGAACTTAGAGATTAAGACATATTGTAGTCAATACCTTTTAGTTATTTGCAATCATGGAATTAAAAAGGAAAAAATGGGGAGTTTGGATGAATTGATGTTGTTTTATACAAACATACACTGGTTATTAGTTGAAAATCAATACCTCTTTGTTGACATTTTTCTTTTCAAAGTCGAGGCTATGCACTTTTGGGTATTTATGCTACACCAACTTTGCTTGAAAAGGAAAAACCATTTCTTGATCAAAGATGGCAGGTATACAACTATATATTACCTTTTAATTTTTGCTTGACATCATATCTTATTTTTTTATTTTTAATTTCCGTAACTTTAACTAGAAATAATGCCAATGATATGGGAGTTAGGCTATGAATAAATCTGTTGGTTTATTTATTTTATGGAACATATTTTCTTGGTTCCTTTAGAGTGTCATGTCTTTAATGGTAAGGATGGTAATGTCTCTGACCCAAAAGAACATAGGAATGAACAATATAAAGCCCAGGTTCAGGCTAGATAGAGCTAATAATTTAGCAACTATTAGTCACTATCCTTTCCCCCTATCTTCCTCATAACTTCTAGAATGAACTTTTAATTGTAGAAATGAGGCCTCATATAATATAGTTGCCCTCCTGTCTTTCCTTGTGTCTTGAGTGAGATTCTTTCTAGGGCATGCTTTTATATATATGTGAGATTCAATCGTAAGAGACTAAAAGGTCGTATTGGAGAAGAAGACTGTCATATGGCTCTCTCTACTCTTTGTAATGCATGTACTATTTTTCCATTTTTGTAGTGGCAAATCATCGCTTCTAACTTGCTATTGTGATTCTAACTTCATGTATGGTTATGGCCCCTTTTACACCGTTTTTCATCGAGGTTCTTTATCAAAACATGCGGAAAGTTTGTGATGGAGTAGATGAAAGCATTCACTATTGTAGTTTTCCTCAATAAAAAGGAAATGTATTCTTCATATTTGTTGTAATTATTCTAATATTTTTCAATATATATACCTCATCAGTGACTTATTGATCAATGCTATTTGTTCCAAAAGTTTTCTGGTTGGAGTTATTTGGACATTTTATTATCTTAATTATAACTTGCTTAAAGCCTACACGTTTATCTTCTATCAAGAGACTACTATTGTTTGAAGTTGAAGTTTGAACATGGAAATGGGTAGGTTTGTTTTGGTTATGAAGAAATGGCTGCATAATTGGAGAAATTTAGATGGATTGAAATATGTTAACCAGTGAGGTGAATTGAGGAAAAAGATGAAGGTCGAATGAAGGGAATGAGTTTGAGGGTTGGGAGGAAATTATGGTTTTGTGGAGAGAAATCAGATATTCTGCTAAGGGAGGGTGAGAAGAAGGGAGCAACCAATGTGAGCTGTTTACATGATCCTTTTATGGTAGGAACAAATTTAGCTATGTGTTTTAAGATTGTTGATGTGGAAGTCTGAAGTTCATCGGGTTGTGGTTCGCAAATCAGCTGCAGGGTCCTTGAACTAGCTGTGGATCTGCGATATCGTTGGTTTCATTGGAAAAAACACGTCAAGTTTTCTATGAGTAATTTGTAAGTGATATGAGTCACAAAGACCCAACTCAAGCTCAAGAACATGATGGGCTCAAATTACCACAAGGCCCAATAACGAGGTCAAAGGCCAAGCAAATGCGTATGAACATAAAGGGAACCGTTCAAGACTTCATTAGCAAGGCCTTAAATGTGTATACAAAGGAAAAAGAAAATCAAGATTCACTTTCTTGTTTTCAAGAAAATCAAGAAACCGAATCTTGGTCCAATCTTGCTGTTTTGAGTGATTTCAAGAATCAAGAAAATCAAGATTTCAAATCTTGGAAATCTTGGTCCAAGAAACCGAACCTTACAGCTAAGGCGCATTGGATCTCAGTTACGAGCATCAACGAACCAATTTCGGGAGAGAACGGATTACAAACCCAAGTTCTTGAAGATACGACCCAATAAGATGTTCCAAGCCCAACCAAGAAGTTTAAATTAGACTTAGTTGAAAATTAGACCAAATTGTCAAAGTGGCCCAATTTGTAAAATTTTAATTCTTTCAATACTTAGTTTTAATTTTTAGACTTTATGAATAAATTTCTATGTAAAAATTCAGTCCAATAAGCCCATTTAAAGGCCTTGGACGAAATTCCCCTTGAAAGTCAACAATTAGGGTTTCTTTTTAGTTTTCCTAGTAGGGCTTGCAAAGTAGTTAGAAGGCCTATATATATGGCTTGGTCGGCCAACCTTAAGAACATGACATTGAATTCAGATTATTTTTGAGTGAAAATTCTCTTTGAGTTTCTCCAAGAATTCTCTCTTGAGTTTTCTTTAGAAGTAGTTTTAACAATCTTTCTGATTGTGGGAACCATATTCAGCCTTCTTCTTGCCATGTTTCTACATTGGAGTGTAGATTGGAGTCGATTGAAGGGAGTTGTGAAATCTTTCTTGATTTCAAGGTTTCTTAGGACTTTATTTATCTTTCTTGCTGTTTATTCCTCTTTAATTTTTTCTGCTTGTGCTGAATTATTGGTTAACTTGTTTTATAGTTCTTGTTGCGTTTCAGCCATTCAAACTTCAAGATCTGTTTTTACAACATTCTTTGGCATCAAGAAACGTCCTTTATTCATATTTTCTAGATTTCATACTGCCCAAGTATTCTATTTTCTATCTCGATTTGGGTTTCTTGATCTTTGAGGTTAATTTTCTGTTTTCTGTTTCCGTTTCAGCCCAAGTGTTTATAGCTCTTGTTGGACTTTCCCGTGACTTGACAACTCGATCTTGGTCCGCGTGCAATCCCCTATCATTTGGTATCAAATTTTGGGCGTTTTCGGTGTTCTTGGTTGATTTCTAAACTGATTTCCTTTAAAAAACAGCATATAGCAGTTTTTACCCAGAAAAATTTTTGAAAAAAAATTCATTTGAGTGGGTAAATGTTGTCCGATTGGTTTTAAATTTTATATGCATATTTTTGGCACTGTAATAGAATATTAAAAAAATACCTCTCGCAAAAAAATCGGTAGAAAAAGTAAAAAAATAGAAAAATACGAAATCAAATAAAAATTAAAAAAATATTCAACGGGTTGAGTTTAGTGCTGAAACTTTCCAAATAAAATATACAATATTTAAGGACATTCCAGTTTAAATTTCGTGATTTTGGGAGATCGAGAACACCTCGAACGAAGTTGTCAAGTTACTCCACAGTTTTTTCGGGTTTTCGGGTGTCAGCAATTTTTATTGATTCTTAGCTGTAGGTTTTCATTTGTTTTGCTTTTATTCTTCCTTTACACTATCTAACACCTTCTTGTTTCTTGTGTTAGTAGGATTTAAAAGTGTGCACAATTCTTCCTTAGTGCGACACAAATCAATTGGAGTCTCGTCACTTTTTGGACTCCTAGTGCAATTAGGATTATTTGGTAGTTACGGTTCATACATTTTCTAATTGATTGATATAGACTCTACTAAAGAACTCACAAGACTGAATTCTACCTCTTTGAGAATTTGATTTTCCTTTTTGAGTGATTAACGGTGAGGTTTGTTAATTTTTTTTCGAGTGTTGAGTGTTTGTTTTGCAGGTATTCCAAAAGAAAAAAATAAGATGCATAGAATTGGTCAAGTCGATGATGAGAATACTGACCATAATGATGTCCATGTTAAATTTACAGAGTTCCAACAACAGTTAGCCGAATAGACTACTGCACTCAAACAAACAAATGCCATACTTCGAACATTGAGTGCTACTATCAATGAGATAAGATTGGATCAAGAGCCTCAATATCGGGGTCCAATTAAAGATGATGTGGATAACCAGCCTTGTACTCATAGGCATGCTCCTAGACGTGTCCCTAGAACTGACTATGACGTTCATGATCACGGACAACCCTCTTTGGCAAAACCAAAATTCACAATTCCTCAATTTCGTGGTAAGAATGATCCAAAAGCTTATTGTGAATGGGAATCTAAAATTGAACTTATGTTTCGCTATTATAAATGTCCAGATGATGAAAAAGTATCGTTAGCAACACTGGAATTTTCAGATTATGCATTAAGTAGGTGGACTCAACTTGGGGTAAATCGTCATAGGAATTATGAACGTGAGATTACGACATGGGATGAGTTGAAACAAGTCATGCGTAAAAGATTTATTCCGCCTCATTACTATAGAGAGGTTAAAACAAAACTTCGAAGACTTGTTCAAGGTAGTAGGACGGTGGATGAATACTTTAAGGAGATGGAAATGCTCATTCAGAGAGCTAATGTAGAGGAGGATGATTAAACAACTATGGTTTGATTTATTGATGGTTTAAATAGGCCAATAGCTAATACATTAAGGCTACAAACATACATTGATTTAGAAGAAGCAGTTCATAAAGCCATTGAGATCGAGCAATAATTAAAGGAACAAAGGTCTAGTTCATTCTCTACTTCACAATATTATAGAGGTAACATTTTCAATTCTGATTTTAAAGTTCGAAACCAACTTTTGTTATTAATAAGTCTTCTTTGAGTAGTGGCAGTAAGCAATCAGACTGGAAGAAAGGGACTCCTATTAAAATGCAAACACCTTCTAAGCAGCCCAATTTAAGTGATTTGAATGTAAAGAGGACTCGTGAGATTGAATGTTTTAAGTGCAAAGGGCGTGGTCATTATAGTAGAGAATGCCCTAACACGAGATTTCTTCTTATGAAAGATAATGGTGAGTACACTTCCGACTCCGATAAAACAGATCCAGAAATGCCTGAACTTGTGGATGATAGTGATAATGAAGAAGAGTTGGTTGAACCACCAAAAGAAGGGGACTTTGCCGACTTTCAATGTCTTGTAGTCCGCCGCACCCTTAACATCCAAATGAAATACGATTTTGAGAACCAAAGGACCAATATTTTCCATTCTAGGTGTTTTATAAAAGGTAACTTATGTTCACTTATTATTGATAGTGGGAGTTGTTCGAATGTAGTTAGCAGTTATTTGGTGGATTCCTTAAAGTTACCTTGTACCAAGCACCCTCAGCCGTATCACCTTCAGTTGCTTAATGAATGCTCGAAAGTTAAAGTTACAAAACAGTCCTTGATCACTTTTAAGCTTGAGAATTACAAGGATGAGGTATGGTGTGATGTGGTCCCAATGCATGCGGTACACTTGCTCCTTGGACGGCCTTGGCAATTTGATCGTGATGTTACACACCAAGGCAAGCCCAATAGGTACTCTCTTGTGTTTAAAGGCCGAAAATTCACTTTTGCTCCTTTAAATCCCAATGATGTATATAAAGATCAATTAAAAATGATGAAATTTTGTGAGGGGGGTGAGGGAGAAAGGACAAATAAGAAAGACAGAGAGAAAAGAGGCTAGTAGTGAAAAAAGTCAACATTTAAATGGCCCAAAGGTGAGTGAATCCGCAAGTGGTAAAACTAGAGTGAAAATTTTAATTGCAACAAAAATAGATGTGCGGAGAGCCCTACTCAATAAACAGCCTTGTATCCTTGTGAGGTTTAGATAAAACTATTTATCTCTATCTAACATTAATGAAAATTTGCCTAGTGTGTTTCAATGTCTTTTGTAGGATTATGAGGATGTTTTTAGTGAGGCCCCTAAAGGTTTACCACCTTTACGTGGGATAGAACACTAGATTGACTTAGTACCCGCAACTTTAATACCAAATCGAACAGTCTATAGAAGCAATCCCAAGGAGACAAAGGAATTGCAAAGGCAAGTTGAGGATTTATTAGAAAAAGGGTACATTCGTGAAAGCTTAAGCCCTTGTGCCGTTCCTGTCTTATTGGTACCTAAGTAAGATGGTACATATAGAATGTGTTCATTGTCATCCAATCATCAAAATAACGGTAAAGTATAGTCATCCAATCCCTCATCTTGATGACATGTTTGATGAATTACATGGTTCAACTATATTTACTAAAATTGATTTAAAAAGCGGTTATCATCAAATTCGAATGAGGGAAGGGGATGAATGGAAAACAACCTTTAAAACAAAATTTGGATTATATGAATAGTTAGTTATGCCTTTCGGCCTTACTAATGCACCGAGTACATTTATGAGATAAATTAATCATGTTTTAAGGCCTCACTTGGGTAAATTTGTAGTAGTTTACTTTGATGACATTTTAATTTACTCAACAACATTAAATGATCATGTTTTCCATGTTAGAACGGTTTTAGACATTCTAAGAGCAGAAAAATTGTTTGCCAACCTTGATAAATGCACATTTTGTTGTGATAAGCTAATACTTTTAGGTTTCATAGTTAGTGCTCAAGGTATTCATGTCGATGAGGACAAAGTTAAGGTAATCAAGGAGTGACCAACTCCTAAATCGATAACTGAGGTGAGACCTTTCCATGGTTTAGCTAGTTTTTATAGACGATTTGTGAAAGATTTCTCCACTATTACTGCCCCATTAACAGAAGTTATTAAAAAATCCGTGGGTTTCAAATGGGGTGAAACTCAAGAAAAGGCTTTTCAAACCCTAAAAGCTAAGTTATGTTCTGCTCCTCTTCTTAGATTACCTGATTTTACTAACACTTTTGAACTTGAGTGTGATGCTTCAAGAATTAGCATTGGCACCGTTTTAATGCAAGATAAGCAACCAATTGCTTATTTTAGTGAAAAATTGAATGGTGCACAATTAAATTACTCAACTTATGATAAAGAACTTTTGGCATTGGTTCGTGCACTTCAAGTATGGCAACATTACTTGCTGCCTAATGAATTTGTAATACATACAGACCATGAATCCCTTAAAAGGTTAAAGTGACAAGGTAAGTTAAGTAAACGGCATGCCCGATGGGTGGAATTCATTGAAACATTCCCTTATGTGATAAAATATAAAACGAGTAAAGATAATGTAGTTGCGGATGCTTTGTCTAGACGATATGCTTTAATAACTACATTAAATGCTAAAGTATTAGGGTTTGAACATATTAAAGAGTTATATAATGATGATGCTGATTTCGGCCATATCTATAGTAATTGTGGAAATACTACTTTTGAGAAGTTTTACCTTGTAGATGGATTTCTTTTTCGTGTAAACAGGTTGTGCATACCAAATTGTTCTATGCGAGACTTATTGATTCATGAGGCCCATAGTGGGGGTTTAATGGGACATTTTGGGAGTGAGCAAAACACTAGACATCTTGCAAGAACACTTCTATTGGCCACATATGAAGAAGGATGTCAAAAAGTTATGTTCTAAGTGCATCACATGTAAACAAGCAAAATCTAAGATAATGCCTCACGGCCTTTACACTCCTTTGCCGATTCCTACTTCACCATGGGTAGACTTATCCATGGATTTTATTCTAGGTTTGCCACGAACTAAGAAAGGAAGAGATAATATATTTGTTGTTGTTGATAGGTTTTCCAAGATGACACATTTTATTCCTTGTCACAAAACAGATGATGCTACACATGTGGCAGACTTATTTTTTAAAGATGTGGTAAGACTTCATGGCATCCCTAAAACAATTGTTTCCGACAGAGATGTCAAATTCCTTAGCCACTTTTGGAAGGTATTGTGGGGTAAGCTTGGTACGAAATTACTGTATTCAACTACTTGTCACCCCCAAACTGATGGCCAAACTGTGGTAGTCAATCGAATTTTAGGAGCCTTATTACGATCTATTGTGGGAAAGAACATTAAAAATTGGGAAGAATGTCTGTCATTTGTTGAATTTGCATATAATAGACCTATTCATTCTACAACTGGCTACTCACCATTTGAACTTGTTTATGGTTTTAACCCACTAACAGTACTTGACCTTGCGCCATTACCACTAGAACATATTGTTAATTTAGATGGTGAACAGAAAGCTGAGCTGGTGAAATCCTTACACGAGAAGGCTAGGCAACGAATAGCCAAAACAAATGACATCAACACCAGCAAAGAAAATAAAGGGCGCAAACGGGTTGTCCTTGAACCCGGAGATTGGGTTTGGGTCCATATGAGGAAAGAATGATTTCCTACAAAAAGAAAGACCAAGTTGGACCCAAGAGGCGATGGGCCTTTCCAAGTACTCGAGCGGATCAATAATAATGCATACAAAATTGATCTACCTGGTGAGTACAATGTAAGTTCTACTTTCAATGTGGCTGACTTATCTCCATTTGATTTTTTAGTTTCGAGGACGAATCTTTTTGAGGAAGGGGGAATGATACAAGTCACAAAGGCCCAACTCAAGCTCAAGAACATGATGGGCTCAAATTACCACAAGGCCCAATAACGAGGTCAAAGGCTAAGCAAATGCGTATGAAACTAAATGGAACTGTTCAAGACTTCATTAGCAAGGCCTTAGATGCGTATACAAAGGAAAAAGAAAATCAAGATTCACTTTCTTGTTTTCAAGAAAATCAAAAAACTGAATCTTGGTCCAATCTTGCTGTTTTGAGTGATTTCAAGAATCAAGAAAATCAAGATTTCAAATCTTGGAAATCTTGGTCCAAGAAACCGAACGTTGCAGCTAAGGCGCATTGGATCTCAGTTACGAGCTTCAACGAACCAATTTCGGGAGAGAACGGATTACAAACCCAAGTTCTTGAAGATACGACCCAATAAGATGTTCCAAGCCCAACCAAAAAGTTTAAATTAGACTTAGTTGAAAATCAGGCCAAATTGTCAAAGTGGCCCAATTTGTACAATTTTAATTCTTTCAATACTTAGTTTTAATTTTTAGTTAGTTTTAATTTTTAGACTTTATGAATAAATTTCTATGTAAGAATTCAGTCCAATAAGCCCATTTAAAGGCCTTGGACGAAATTCCCCTTGAAAGTAAACAATTAGGGATTTTTTTTGTTTTCCTAGTAGGGCTTGGAAAGTAGTTAGAAGGCCATATATATGGCTTGGCCGACCACCCTTAAGAATATGACATTGAATTCAGATTTTTTTGAGTGAAAAATCTCTTTGAGTTTCTCCAAGAATTCTCTCTTAAGTTTTCTTTAGAAGTAGTTTTAACAATCTTTCTGATTGTGGGAACCATCTTCAGCCTTCTTCTTGTCGTGTTTCTACATTGGAGGGTAGATTGGAGCCGATTGAAGGGAGTTGTGAAATCTTTCTTGATTTCAAGGCTTCTTAGGACTTTCTTTATCTTTCTTATTGTTTATTCCTCTTTAATTTTTTCTGCTTGTGCCGAATTATTGGTTAACTTGTTTTATTGTTCTTGTTGCGTTTCAGCCATTCCAAACTTCAAGATCTATTTTTGCAACATTCTTTGGCATTAAGAAACGTCCTTTATTCATATTTTCCAGATTTCTTGTCGCCCAAGTATTCTATTTTCTATCTCGATTTGGGTTTCTTGATCTTTGAGGTTAATTTTCTATTTTCTGTTTCTGTTTTAGCCCAAGTGTTTACAGCTCTCATTGGACTTTCCCATGACTTGACAACTCGATCTTGGTCCGCGCGCAACCTTTATCAGTAAGGTTTGCTACCTAGGGTATAATAAGATATTATTTTATTGTTTGGTTTTGTAGAATTGCAGGTAAAGTTGAATGCATTGAAAATCAGGGTACAGTGGAAGTGACTCAGGGAGGACATTTCTTCTTGATGGTGGGTGACTACTATTTGGCGGACAAGAAGGGAAGTTTATAATTACATTTCCTAATACATGCATATATGTGTATATATTACAAGAACGTGTTAGACTGAGCAGACCAAAGCAACAAAGCAAGGGAAAGGAAGGGAAGGTAACAATTACTCCTTATTCATATAATTGTTATATGCAATGCTATGCTGCATTTATAGTGTAAAGTTATGCATGCATATGTAAATATACATAATAGGATGTTTATAATCCTTATTCTTTTTTAAATGTATATGTGTGCATATATTATAAGTATTTTGGGCTAAGCTAACTTTTTAGTTTTTGTATATATATATTTTTTGTATTTTTGGTAAAATGGAGAATGAAAAAATTAGACTTTTTAATACATTGGTTAGTTGGTTTTTCCCCTACCACAAAAAGAAAATAGAAAAGGAAAAATTAAATTAAAATAATGATCATAATTATATTAAAAATAAAAATACTTTTTTTATATTTGGCTGTGGTCCTAATTATTCTATTTTTATTTTGTTGGGATCCATGTTATAATTCAGTTTAGTTCGACTCATATTTCATTCCATTGAACCAAACAATTGAATTAAGAATATTATTAAATTATAACTATGTTAAAATATGATTAATTAATTTATGTATTAGTAAATTATATTTAATAATATTTTTATTAAAATTTAATAACAATAACAATAATCATCTACCTAACAAAAATTCTGCTAAGCGTACTTTGATCATTTAAGCCTTTTTCCTTATGCTATTACAACATCTATTCTATCCAACCAAACATAAGAATACTATTACAACTGTATTCCATTCCATTGAACCAAACAATTGAATTACTAATTACAGTTTTATTCCATTACAACTCTATTCCATTACAGTCCTATTCCATTCACCCCAACCAAACGTGGTGTAAATTAATATAACCAGTTTATCATATCTATTATGTTTTGTCCACCATTTTTTAAAATTTTTTCTAATGTTTCTTTATGGAAAAATTATTATTTTAAGACTTCATCTAAATTAGGGTTTTCTTATTATCTATAATATTTAAATGATTAAAGATGCGATAATTAAATTATTATTAAACATGCTTAAAATTTGATTAAAATTGTGATAAAGAGTATTGTAATATATATTTGGTATTGAAATTTGGTATGATGTGTATTGTCTGAATGGATAATATTACCTCTAAGTTTGGTAGCATCGGATAATATTCAAGCATCGTACAAAAAAAATTGATTGTTTTATAAATTATTTTTACCATAAATTAATCGGATGCTTAAAAATTCGTCCTACTAGATATGTTGTATTTCTCGAAATGAATGCAAGCATAAAAAAATTATAAAAGATATAATCGTGGATGTGATAAGTGGCGTAATAATAACCACTATATGTGGAAACATAGTAATAGATAAGTGAACAATAAGAGTTCTCAAGATAATCCTTCAAAGGATAAAGATAACTTATATTATCAATATGTCTGGAAAGATCATTGGCTACATATGTAACATCCCGATTTTAGGCCTAGTCGGAACAGTGATTCTGGGACCATAAATCCGATGAGGAAAAATTTATTTTTACTATATTTTTATGTCCTACAATTTGACGAAATGATTCCTTGAAAATTTCGTTCAAAAATTTCGACGTTTGGGCACTCAATTTAGTCAAAAGGACTAAATTGTAAAAAGCGCAAAAGTTGAGTTCTACACGTTAGAGGTGTCCAATTGTTATGAAATCTTAAATTGGAGGTCTTTATATGGTAATTAGACCATTGGTTAAGGTATGGACAAAAATGGACATGAGATAAGTGAAATAGGAAATTTTTAACTTAGGGGCATTTTGGTAATTTGGTAATTAAAATTAATTAAAAGGGAAAAAGATGGCAAATTGTGCCCATCTTCTTCATTTGGCTGAAATTAGCAAGGGGGGAAGCCATAGTTAGGGTTTTCAAGCTTCCAAGCTCCATAGTAAGTGATTCCAAGCCCCGTTTTTAATTTTTTTTACGTTTTTGGAGTCCCGATAACTTGATTTAGCTTATTCTAGCAATAATTTAACATAGAGTTCATATTTGGAAAAATACCCATAGGTGAAATGTGTTTATTTTGATGTTTTATGGTAGAATATGAAGCTTGAGATTATGTTAAACAACTTTTGCTAAGCGATTTTAAGTGAAAACGAGTAAAACGACATAATTGGTAAAAATACCTAATGTTCATAAGTAAGTGTTAGAGTGGAATTTGATGTTGCCATAGAAGGGAAAAATGTTCACCATGTCATAAAACAAAAGAATAAGGGATGAAGTTTAATTTCCGAGCTTTGGGGAAAAAGTGTAGTTATGCAAAAGTTTAGGGATAAAATCGTAATTTTTCCAAATTTTGAGTCAATGATTGTTTTGATGAATGTGAGTATTAAATAAACTAAATTTGCTATTATAGATCAAGAAGAACGAAATTTAGGGTTAGATCAAGGAAAGAAAAAGGTTGAAGACTAATTGATAGATTTGGCCATATTTTGTACCGAGGTAAGTTTACGGTAAATAAATACAATATTTCAATAATTATTATTAATGCTGCTATTTTCCAGAAATTATGTATTTATTTTATGAAATTATTTAATGTTGACTCAAGTATTAGACGATAGAGAATTAGTATTAAAAAGTCCCGTTGAAACATTAGGAATGTATCGGATACAAATGCCATGACATTTGGGTAAAGAGATCCCATGTAAGACCATGTCTAGGACATGGCATTGGCATCATTGAGGTTATGAGAGGTCCCATGTAAGACCATGTCTGAGACATGGCGTTGGCACGGAGATGAGAGGTCCCCCATAAGACCATGTTTGGGACATGACATAGGCACCGATATGAGAACTCCCATGTAAGGCCATATCTGGGATATGGCATTGGAAGTACAAGAAACATCCCATGTAAGACCATGTCTGGGACATGGCTTGGGCATGTTATTATCAGAAAAGAGACCCAAGTATCCTTATTATTCCAATGTGGCTCAACGGGCTAGTAAACAAATTATGTTCCATGAAAGTTCAGGTAAAAGCATAAATAGAAAATTCAGGTGAGTTATAAGAGTTAAGAACATATTATGTTATCAATTGAGAACCAACATTTCAGCAAGAGAAGAGTAAGTTATAATCATGAGTTTTCTAAGTAAAGAATTAAGTGAACGAGTACGAGAGTAAGTAAAGAGAAAATTAAAGATCACGGCATTTGAGTATAATTATTTGTGTTAAATGTTGTTATTTATTTTCTTGTCAACTTACTAAGCTTTATGTTTACTTCTTTTATAGTATTGCAAAGCTAATTCGGGGATCTTAAAGACGTTGGAGAGCGCTCACACTATCAACAACAACAACTCGGTATTTTATGATGATCAATGTGTGAGCTATGGCATATATACGGTAAGTCATTTTGAATGTATGTCCTTATGATATTGCTAAAGGATGATGTGTAAGTATGTGATAATTTTTAGCTATTAAAATGGCTAAGTAAGAGTATGTTTGGTATTACGAATGCCTAGGTGATAGTTTATACCTCGAAATTATGAGAGAGTAAAAATTTGCAATGAAACAGTTTTGAGACAGCAGCAGTGATGTGACTTTGAAAAATCACCAAGGATAGTATAAACTGAATTAGAGAGTGAATGATATATAGAATTAAAGCTTATCGAGTCTACTTTTATATAAAAATAACGGTGTGGGTAAAGGAATTTTATATTCTGAGATATTTGAATTTTGGTTAGACAGGGTCAGAATGGTTTTTGGAGTCCCTTGTTCTGAATTTACAAAATCATTAAAAATTGTAAAAAAATAATTATGAGTTATAATTAATTTTAGTGAATAAAGGTCAGAACCATCAGGCATTGAAATAGGGGAGACTTTAATGAATAAACTGTACTAATTGACTAAACCAAAAATCCTGAAATGTTTATTGTAAGATAATATATGAGTCTAGTTTCAGGAAAAATTTACGGATCTAAATTTTGAGTTTTGTAAGTCAAGTTATAATTAAATTAGTGCTACTACGCAGGTGCACAACATTATGGTGAACAGTGAAATAAATTTTAAAAGCAAATTTTTATGCTCTGAACTGGTTAGTTAAATTAGATAACGCCTCGTGATCGTGTCTGAAAATGGTCTTGGGTAAGGAGTGTTACATTTTTTGGTATCAGAGTAGGTTTAGTCGATTCTCGGAATATTCATGATGAATAAAAACTCTAGCTATACTTGTCCATACTTGTATTTTGATAGTGTGACGACTCCTGACGATTTTAAAATGTTTTCTTTTATAGTTATGGATCTCGAACGAGCTGGTGCAAATGATGTAGAGAGTAATGCGCCCACTACCGCAGAAGGGATGGTGCCACCCAATAGTAGTGAAAGGCCCGTATCAGTTAGTTAGGGAGGAGGGGCTCGAGAAGCCTTCTTCCAAGCTATGAATGATTGGTTTGCCAAGTTCATGATTCTTAGGTTCCCCATGTAGCTTCCCCAGCCGCAGGTATAGTTATAAGAGAAAGGCCACCAGTTGATAAGATCATAAAACAAGGGGCGGAAGAGTTTCGGGCTACTAAAGATGATGATGCAGAGAGGGTAGAATTTTGGCTCAAGAATACTATCAGATTTTTTGATGAATTATCTTGTACACTTGAGGAATGCATGAAGTGTGTTGTTTCACTTCTCAAAGATTCGACGTATCATTGGTGGAAGGCTCTTGTGTCAGTGGTACCGAGTGAGAGAATTACTTGGGATTTCTTTCAAGAGGAGTTCCGTAAAAAGTATATCAGTCAGATGTTTATAGATGAAAAAATAAAATAGTTTCTTGAGTTAAAACAAGGTAAGATGATTATAACTGAGTATGAACGTGAATTTTTCAAACTTAGTAAATATGCTCGGGAGTTTGTGTCCACCAAAGCTAATATGTGCAAGAGATTTGAAGATGGGCTCAATGATGATATTTGACTGTCAGTTGGTGTTTTAGAAATCAGAGAGTTTATTGTTCTAGTTGAAAGAGCCTGTAAGGCAGAAGAATTGTTAAAAGAAAAAGAGAAAGGCAAAGTTGAAATTGAAGTGCAAGACACGAAGAAAAGACAAATGAGCGGATCATTTCAGTCTACATCCAAGAGGCCTAGAGAGTTCTCTATTAGATCAAATTTTTTAGCCAGGTATTCTAGACGAAACAAAGGCAGAAGATTTGAGGGTCCAATAGCTTAGACTACTACAGTCGCAAGTACGGGTAGTACTCGACCACCTAGGCCAGAATGTGCCTAATGCGGTAGATGTTATCCTAGAGAGTGTAGAGCAAATGAAAATGCTTGCTTTAGATATGGTGCACCAGATGGGATTGTCCCGAAACAGGTAAAAGAGAAGTAATATCAAGTGCAAGATCGGGGAATGCTCCCATTAGAGGCAGACCACAGAGCAATCTGGGAGTTAGAGCAAGTAATAGGGGTATGTCCAGAGACTCAATAGCTAGATTAGATGTTAGAGCACCGGTAAGGACATACGCTATCCGTGCTCGTGAAAAGGCATCCTTCCCTGATGTGATTACAGGTACATTTTCTCTCATGATACTTATGTTATTGCTCTGATTGATCCGTGTTCGACCCATTCCTATGTTTGTATGAGATTGATGCCTAGTATGGACATGCCCATAGAATCTACCGAATTTGTGATTAAAGTATCAAATCCATTAGGCCAGTATGTGTTAGTAGACAAAGTATGTAAGAGTTGCCATTTGATGATTAGAGGTCACTGTTTTTCGACTAATCTCATGCTATTGCCATTTGATGAGTTTGATGTGATTCTTGGTATGGATTGGTTGACTGCCCATGATGTGATAGTGAATTGCGGAAAGAAATACATTGAGTTGAAATGTGAAAATGGTGATATTATCCGAGTTGATTCAGATGAGTCAAATGGTTCTCTCGCTATGATTTCTGTTATGTCTACTCAGATATGTTTGAGAAAAGGGTATGAAGCTTATCTTGCTTTTGTATTGAATACTAAAGATCCAGATTTGAAAATTGAATCAGTGCCAGTAGTTTGTGAGTTTTCCGATGTGTTTCCGAAAGAATTGCCAGGTTTGCCTCTTATTAGAGAAGTTGAGTTTGGTATTGAGTTGATTCCAAGTACCACTCCTATTTCTATTGCTCCTTATAGAATGGCCACGTTGGAATTGAAAGAATTGAAAGCTTAGTTGCAGGAATTAACTGATAAAGGTTTTGTAAGGCCTAGTTGTTCTCTGTGGGGTGCACCGGTGCTTTTTGTGAAAAGGAAAGACAGTTTGATGAGTTTATGTATAGATTATTGGCAACTTAACAAAGTAACTATAAAGTAAAAATATCCACTGCCTAGAATAGATGATCTGTTTGACCAATTGAAGGGAGCTACTGTGTTTTTCAAAATGGATTTGAGATTCGGTTATTATCATTTGAGGGTTAAAGAGTCAGATGTTCCGAAGACTGCTTTCCGGACTAGGTATGGTCACTATGAGTTTCTTGTGATGCCATTTGGCTTGACTAATGCTCCTGCTATTTTCATGGACTTAATGAACCGAATTTTCAGACCTTACTTGGATAAATTTGTAGTTGTGTTCATTGATGATATTCTGATTTATTCTCTTGATGAGACCGAACATGCCGAACATTTGAGAACAATTTTACAGATTTTGAGAGATAATAAGCTTTATGCCAAGTTTAGTAAAACTGAGTTCTGGCTTCAGGAAGTTGGATTCCTTGGACACATTGTCTCAGGTGATGGTATTAAAGTTGATCCGAGTAAAATTTCAGTAGTTGTTAATTGGAAGCCTCCTAGAAATGTATCAGAGGTTAGAAGCTTTCTTGGATTAGTTGGTTATTACAGACGATTTGTAAAGGGATTTTCCATGATAGCTACCTCGTTGACAAGGTTGTTACAGAAGGATGTCAAGTTTGAATGGACTGAAAAGTGTCAGTAGAGTTTTGACAAGTTAAAGGCATTGTTGACTGAAGCTCCTATTTTAGTACAACCAGAACCGTGTAAAGAATTTGTGATTTACAGTGATGCATCCTTGAACGGATTGGGTTGTGTAGTTATGCAAGAAGATAAAGTAATAGCATATGCTTCCAGACAGTTAAAGCCACATGAGAAAAATTACCCGACACACAATTTAGAGCTAGCTGCCATTGTATTTGCGTTGAAGATTTGGAGACATTACTTGTACGGTGAGAAGTGCCGAATATTCACTGACCATAAAAGTTTGAAATACTTGATAACTCAGAAAGATTTGAATTTGAGGCAAAGAAGATTGCTAGAATTGATTAAAGATTATGAGCTAGTGATCGATTATCACCCGGGTAAGGCAAACGTTGTTGCTGATGCCTTGAGTAGAAAGTCTTTATTTACATTGAAAGCTTTGAATACTAGTTTGGCTTTATCAGATGACGATTCTATTTTAGCTGAGTTGATGGCTAAATCGATGTTTCTCGAAGAAATCTATGAAGCTCAGAAAAATAACAGTGAGTTGCAAGCTAAAAGAGCTCAATGCGAGTCAGGTGTAGAGTCTGATTTTTAGATTAATTCTAATGGTTGTTTGATGTTCAGAGACAGAGTATGTGTACCAAAGAATGATGATTCGGAAGATCTTACAAGAAGCACATAGTAGTTCTCTGTCTATTCATCTAGGTAGTACAAAGATGTATAACGAATTAAAGAAAATGTACTAGTGGGCAGGAATGAAAAGAAATATTTCAGAATTTGTTTCTAGATGCTTGATCTGTCAACATGTAAAGGCCGAACTGTTAGAGTATGCCCAAAGATCAATCATGAGATGGTTGTAATAACATACTTGATTTATCATGTTTATTAATATAGGGAGTTACCATTATTATTTCAGTTTCTTTTCTATGTGTATAAATAAACTGTTTTATAATAATTTCCTAAGAATAATATGATTATTCTTAAAAGATCCTTAGTCAAGTATTATTGTTGGATAGGAAAACGATAATTCATTAAGACTAACATGTAGTTGATTGATGATAAAGAGTTGTAATTGATATGGAATGTCAGAATCGATGCATGAATATGTGTGTTAGAGAACAACATATTGGACTGACCCATTATGAGTATGTTTCTTAGATTATTATGTAATTGTCACGACATTACTCATAGTGATTAATATGTATATGATCCTCAGACTTGAGATCATCATAATCCCAACATCGTGAGTAGTATATTTTGATACAGTTAAACGTACACCGTAACTGGTTGTTCTATAAAGGCTGATGTTGGATATACCACAATCGATGTAGAGGGATATGGTTGGTCGATATAGAATAAGTCCCTTCTACATAATGGGAGTAATATCGTAGGCCACTTGATTAAGTGAGACTAGAAATGCATGGCCATGCTCAAATAAGTTGATATGAGATGTCATACTTATTTGTATATCATAGTCTGCTTAAGATATCAAGGAACATGGAATGGACTATGCAAGTGTGACTATTCCATGACTTGTGTCCAATCCAGAGATAAAGGACTTAAGGATTATTGCATAAAAGGTTAATTATAAAAAGGTTATGTCGAATCATGATCTCTTGTGACTTAGGTAGCAATGATGCCTTGCTAGATGCTACTCATTGTTTGTAACATTGGAATCGTTCTAGTATTACTGCTAATTTTACCACAGGGTCACACCCTATAGTTGAAATGAACGGAATAAACCATAGTTGGTATTGTTTATGGGGGTTGCTTGAATTAAATTAATTATAGAATTAATTATAGAATTAATTTAATTCGGTAATCAAATTTCCAACACATTATGTCAAGGTTGTTGTACGCATAATGAGGACATGAATTTGGTTAGCATATGAATTCAAATAAATATATGGTTTACTGAAATTATATTATAATTAATGTAATTATAATTTTTGGTTTAAAATATTATTATATTTATTTAATTCCTTAAAACCCTAAAATAAAAGATATATAAGAATCCCATTTTCTTTGTTTTGGGTCTAGTAGCCGTCAAAGAAAAATCACTTTTAAAATTGTTTTGGGGATTTCTGATTTCTTCTGTTCGTAGTCAACTGGGTGGATTACGTATAGGTCGGAGTCTCGATAGATTGCGGCTTGGTTCGACTGTAGATCTGACTACACGTTGTTGAGACGTTGCTGTCTACTCAGAATAAACATTCGGTAACTTCGTAACCTTTATAACCCTGATTCGTTCCTCACACATGGATCCTTGGTTAGGATCGCTAAATTTTATTTTTTTCGCTGCGCCATAGGGGTGCCGACGATCTAACACGAACATCAGGTACCTTTAGGTTTATTACAGCCTGTGTTAGTTTCTGAGTGGAAATGGGATCGAGTGACCATGAATTTTGTAGCAGGGTTGCCGTTGACACCGAAAAAGAAAGATGCAGTATAGGTTGTGATTGATAAGTTAACGAAGTCAGCTCATTTTATTCTAGTTCGTATGGATTATTCACTTGACAAGTTGGTTGAATTGTATGTTTCAGAGATAGTTAGACTACATGGGGTACCGTTATCGATTATCTCAGACAGAGATCTGAGATTTACTTCGCGATTTTAGAGGAAATTACAGGAAGCTTTGGGTACAAAGTTGAACTTCAGTACAGCTTTCCATCCTCAGACTGATAGTCAGTCAGAGAGAGTTATTCAACTACTTGAAGATATGCTCAGATGTTGTGTTTTAGAATTTCAAGGCAGTTGGGAGAAATATTTGCCATTGGTGGAGTTTGCCTATAATAATAGTTATCAGTCGAGTTTGAAAATGGCTCCTTATAAAGCTTTGTATGGACGTAAGTGTCGTACGCCTTTGTATTGGACAGAGCTTAAGGAAAATCAGATTTAGGGGGTTGATTTAGTCAAAGAAATGGAAGAGAAAGTAAAAGTTATCAGAGATTGTTTAAAAGCAGCTTCAGACAAACATAAGTCTTATGCAGATTTAAAAAGAAAAGAGATCGAGTATCAAGTTGGTGACAAAGTGTTTTTGAAAGCATCCCTGTGGAAGAAAATTTTCAAATTTGGCAAGAAATACAAACTAAGTCCACGTTTCATTGGACCGTTCGAGGTGACTGAAAGGATTGGGCCCTTAGCATATCGGTTAGCTTTGCCAACTAAGTTAGAGAAGATTCATAATGTATTCCATGTGTCTATGTTACGTCGTTACCGTTCCGATCAGTCACATGTGATCTCATCGACAGAGGTTGAGATTCAGCTATACATGACTTATGTTGAAGAACTGGTAAAAATTCTAGATAGAGAGATCAAACAACTAAGGAATAAGAGTATTGCACTTGTAAAAGTGTTATGGAATAGACATGGGGTTGATGAGGCTACATGGGAGCCCGAAGAGGCTATGCAAAAACAGTACCCAAATCTCTTCACAAGTAAGATTTTCGGGGATGAAAATCCCTAAAAGGGGGGAGAAATGTAACATCCTGATTTTGGGCCTAGTCAGAACAGTGGTTTCGGGACCACAAATTCGATGAGAAAAAAATTTATTTTTACTATATTTTCATGGCCTACAATTTCACGAAATGATTTCGTGAAAATTTCATTCAAAAATTTCGACGTTTGGGCACTCAATTTAGTCAAAAGGATTAAATTATAAAAAGTGCAAATTTTGAGTTCTACATGTTAGAGGTGTCCAATTGTTATGAAATTTTAAATTGGAGGTCTTTATATGGTAATTAGACCATTGGTTAAGGTATGGAAAAAAATGGACATGAGATAAGTGAAATAGGAAATTTTTAACTTAGGGGAATTTTGGTAATTTGGTAATTAAAATGAATTAAAAGGGAAAAAGATGGCAAATTGTGCTCATCTTCTTCTTTTGGTCGAAATTAGCAAGGGGGAAGCCATAGGTAGGGTTTTCAAGCTTCCAAGCTCCATAGTAAGTGGTTCTAAGCCCCGTTTTTAATGTTCTTTACGTTTTTGGTGTCCTTGTAACTTGATTTAGCTTATTCTAGCAATAATTTAACCTAGGGTTCATATTTGGAAAAATACCCTTAGGTGAAATGTGTTTATTTTGATGTTTTGTGGTAGAATATGATGCTTGAAATTATGTTAAACAACTTTTTCTAAGCGATTTTAAGTGAAAACGAGTAAAACGACATAATCGGTAAAAATACCTAATGTTCATAAGTAAGTGTTAGAGTGGAATATGATGTTGCCATAGAAGGGAAAAATGTTCAGCATGTCATAAACCATAAGAATAAGGGATGAAGTTTAATTTCCGAGCTTTGGGGAAAAGTGTGATTATGGAAAAGTTTAGGGGCAAAATTGTAATTTTTCCAAAGTTCGAGTCAATGATTTTTGTGATGAATGTGAGTATTAAATAAACTAAATTTGCTATTATAGATCAAGAAGAACGAAATTCGGGTTAGACCGAGGAAAGAAAAAGGTTGAAGACTAATTGATAGATTTGGCCATATTTTGTATCGAGGTAAGTTTACGGTAAATAAATACAATATTTCAATAATTATTATTAATACTGCTATTTTTCAGCAATTATGTATTTATTTTATGAAATTATTTAATGTTGACTCAAGTATGAGACAATAGAGAATTAGTATTAAAAAGTCCCGTTGAAACATTAGGAATGTATCAGATACAAATGTCATAACATTTGGGTAAAGAGATCCCATGTAAGACCATGTCTGGGACATGGCATTGGCACTGAGATGAGAGGTCCCCCGTAAGACCATATCTCGGACATGGCATAGGCACCGATATGAGAAATCCCATGTAAGACCATGTCTGGGACATGACTTTGACATGTTATTATCAGAAAAGAGACCCAAGTATCCTTATTATTCCAATGTGGCTCAACGGGCTAGTAAACAAATCATGTTCCATGAAAGTTCAGGTAAAAGTATAAATAGCAAATTCAGGTGAGTTATAGGAGTTAAGAACATATTATGTTATCAATTGAGAACCAACATTTTAGAAAGAGAAGAGTAAGTTATAATCATTAGTTATCTAAGTAAACAAGTAAGTGAACGAGTAAGAGAGTAAGTAAAGAGAAAATTAAAGATCATGACATTTGAGTATAATTATTTGTGTTGAATGTTGTTATTTACTTTCTTGTAAACTTACTAAGCTTTATGCTTACTTATTTTATTTTCCTTCTTTTATAGTATTGCAAAGCTAATTCGGGGATCTTAAAGATGTCGGAGAGCGCTCACACTATCAACAACAACAACTCGGTATTTTATGATGATCAATGTTTGAGCTATGGAATGTATAAGGACTTAGTCATTTTGAATGTATGTCCTTATGATATTGCTAAAGGATGATGTGGAAATATGTGATAATTTTTAGCTATTAAAATGACTAAGTAAGAGTATGTTTGGTATTATGAATGCCTAGGTGATAGTTTATACCTAGA
Organism: Gossypium hirsutum; assembly: GCF_007990345.1. Classification (NCBI taxonomy): domain Eukaryota; kingdom Viridiplantae; phylum Streptophyta; class Magnoliopsida; order Malvales; family Malvaceae; genus Gossypium; species Gossypium hirsutum. The sequence goes on along the minus strand of NC_053446.1, from coordinate 37,454,954 downwards.
AATTATGAAAGAGTAAAAATTTGCAATGAAATAGTTTTGGGACAGTAGCAGTGACTTGACTTTGAAAAATCACCAAGGATAGTATAAAATGAATTAGAGAGTGAATGATATATATAATTAAAGCTTATCAAGTCTATTTTCATAGAAAAAGAATGGTGTGGGTAAAGGAATTTCATATTCTGAGATATTTGAATTTTGGTTAGATAGGGTTAGATTAGTTTTTGGAGTCCCCTTTTCTGACTTTAGAAAATCATTAAAAATTGTACAAAAATAATTATGAGTTATAATTTATATATCTAAATTCCTTAATGAGTCTATTTTCTTTAGAAATAAGTGAGAACACCATATGAAAGTCATAGGATTAGAAAATTTATTTTTAGTGAATAAAGGTCAGAACCATCAGACAGTGAAATAGGGGAGACTTTAATGAATAAACTGTACTAATTGGCTAAACCAAAAATTCTGAGAATTTTATGGTAAGATAGTATATGAGTCTAGTTTTAGGGAAAATTTATGGATCTAAATTTTGAGTTTTGTAACTCGAGTTATAATTAAATTAGTGACTTCTGCGCAGGTGCACATCATTATGGTAAATAGTGAAATAAATTTTAAAAGCAAATTTTTATGCTCTGAACTGGTAAGTTAAATCAGATAACGCCTTGCGCTTGACTCCAACAACGGTCTTGGGTAAGGGGTGTTACAACATACCTGTCGTATGCCCAAATATTTTTTTATATTAATATTCTCTGAGGAAGTATATATATATATATGGGGAGAGGGTGTTGTTGATAATGTAGCAATGAATATTTTCCTGAGATAGAAAGTGATTATTTTATTTGGTACTGAAAGAAACTTATATTATTGCAGTATTTGGTAGTACAAATTTAGTTGAAAGCTCCAAAAGAGTTAATATATCAATATCTGAAATCACGAAACTTAATGCATTAGTTTTAAAATATATTCATTGTAATGGATCTCATATTGAGATTGTGAATGAGGTAAATATTACATTTGGTATGAATCACGCTTGTTTTGAATATCTATCTATTTTGATTCTGAAAAGGATAGTGAAATATTTGGTTATTGAATGCATGATACTTATGCTTAAAGACTTAATTGACTGTTAAATTAACTGTGATTATTTCCGTCGTCTTCCTTTGTCATCATCCTCACGAAGGGTTGAAAGTAGAATATTTTACTGTGAAAGATTCAGTTAAATTGTGGATGTAATGACCCGAAAGTTAGTGGTGTCAGAAAATGAGGTTTTGAGACCTTGTTTCCGTAAACCAAACCCGTAAATATTGAATTAAAATATTTACGGAGTTTGTATAATAGAACATTAAAATTTGATCTTTCAATTTTTACCTAGTAATTGCTTAACTTAGGTACAAGAACTGAATTGTAAAAGTTTATCACTGTAAATTTTTAATTGACCAAAGGTTTAGGGACTTAAATAGTAATTAACCAAATGACTAAAATAGCAAATATACCTATTTGAAAATATGTTGGTGGACGATAAGTTAAAATGATTTGAATATTATTAATGTTAAAATTATAATTTAATTTTAATTAAGTATAAAATGTATGTAATAAACAAAACAAGTGGAAAGAAAGGGATTATTCATCTTTTTCATTTTCCATGACCGAACCTTTAAAGAAAAAGAAAGGAAGAAAATGTCCCAAGGGTTTCAAGCTTCAACTATGAATTGTTATCATTAATCCAAATTCGTCAAGAGGAAAAGGAAAATCCAAAGTCGTCGACAAGTAGCTCGAAATTCCAGTTTGTATTTCTATGATCCGATCCAATTTAATTATTACTTATTCATGTTAAATTGCATGATCTAATTATGAGGTAAATATATAAAACTTGTATGAATTAAGTTGAGATGATTGAAATGGCATATCAAGATAGAAAACTAAATTGAATAGAATAGAAAGTTACATGGCTTACCTGATATATGAAACCGAGTTAAGATTTGTTATATACGATATTGAAATGGTGAATCGATAATGAAATTGAGATTGGTAGAATGTGAATTGAACTTTTAATAAAATTGGAAATTGGTTACCTACAAAATTTATAGATTATACTTCAGTTTATCCGATGATGCACTGTGTGTGCCAACATAATTGCTTCGCCTTGTTTGATGATGCACTACATGTGTTAGTATATTTCTTTTGGTTTATTTGATGATGTACTGTGTGTGCCAGTATAGTTGCTTTAGTTTATCTAATGATGCACTGTGTGTGCCAACATAATTGCTTTAGCTTGTCCGATGATGCACTATGTGTGCTAGTATATTTCCTTCGATTTATCTTATGATGCACTATGTGTGCTTATACAATTTCTTCTATTTATTCGATGATGCATTGTGTGTGCCAGTGTAATTTTTGTGGTTTATCTAATAATGTACTATGTGTGCTAGACATCGTAAATTACTTGGCCTAAGGTATCTTTCCAGGTGATACGACTTGGATGTAGAAAAGGAAAATTAGGTATGATGCTAGAAAGTATATATGGGAGGAACCATATGTATTTCGACAATGTGTCGATCAACTAATAAGAAGTTGTGTGGCTAAAGAAGAGATAGAAGACATTTTAGCAGGATGTCACACATCTCCCTATGGTGGACATTTTTGAGGAAAGAGAATAACACAAAAGGTATTGCAATCTGGATTTTATTGGCCAATGATAAGCAAAAATGCTTATGAATTTGTACAATGCTGTGACAAATGCCAACGAACAAGGAAAATTTCAAGAAGAGATGTGTAACACCCCATTATCCGACCCAATTGTTGAGTCCGAGCAATGGGATACTGTTGGGACTGTGGGTTCGCCCAGTGGCGCAGCGAAAAAATTATTCTGACGATCCACAACCAAGGATCCATGTACGAGGAGCGAATCGGGTTGAAATAGGGTTGAAAATATACCTTCTTTACTGAAAATGTTGAAAGGATGTTGTTGATTCAGTGTTGATTCTAAGTCACAACGAAAACGTCTCAGCCTTTACGTGGTCTAACCCGTCAAAAATGAACAACCACTTTCTCTTAAACTTTCTAGAGAGAATTAAAAATGGTTGCTAGATCTTTTAAATTATTAAGTTGGTAACCTTAACACACTAAGGAATTATCATCCTTTTATGCTCTTTGATATCACATATTAAAAAAGAAAACCAAGATTATTCCCTTATTAATACAGAAGGCAAATGGAAAGTTAGAAAAATGAGTTATATTCTTTTCAAAAGAATATAGGATTCTTCCATTAGTAATAGAGAAGGCAAAGAAAAAGTTAGAAAAAGAATTATATTCTTTCCAAAAGAATATTAATTTCCATGTCTTTTATATTTTGACTGAAATTAATTAAAATAACTGTTTATATTAATAAATTCGATAAAAATATATACAATTAATATTTTGTATGAATCAAATTCATATATTTTAATTATATTCTTTCCAAAAGAATATTAATTTTCATGTCTTTTATATTTTGACCAAAATTAATTAATATAACTGTTTATATTAATAAATTTAGTAAAATATATACAATGAATATTTTGTATGAATCAAATTCATATATTTTAATTATATTCTTTCCAAAAGAATATTAATTTTCATGTTTTTTATATTTTGATCGAATTTAATTAATATAACTGTTTATATTAATAAATTCGGTAAAATATATACAATCAATATTTTATATGAATCAAATTCATATATTTTAATTATATTCTTTCCAAAAGAATAGTAATTTTCATGTCTTTTATATTTTGACCGAAATTAATTAATATAACTATTTATATTAATAAATTCGGTAAAATATATACAATCAATATTTTGTATGAATCAAATTCATATATTTTAATTATATTCTTTCCAAAAGAATATTAATTTTCATGTCTTTTATATTTTGACCAAAATTAATTAATATAACTGTTTATATTAATAAATTCGGTAAAATATATACAATCAATATTTTGTATGAATCAAATTCATATATTAATTATATTTATGTTCTTTATTTGTGTACAACAAATTTGTACATATATTGTGTTTAATATTTAAATATAAAATTAAATTAAGTCAACAATTAATTTAATTCATGTGACAACTAAATACAATACCAAATGTATTTGGATTCTGTTCATTTCAACTATAAGGTGTGACCTTGTAGGCTATTGTAACGTTGGTTGTAATACTAGAACGTTTCTAACATTACAAGTAATGCGTGGCATCTAGTAAAGCTTCATTGCCACCTAAGTTAGAAGAAGTCGCGATTCGACATAACCGTTCTGTGATAATCTTTTCATGTATTATATCCTTTTATTCTTAATATCTAGATTGGACACAAGTCATGAATTAGTCACACTTGTATACTCTAATATCATATTTCTTGATTTTTTGATAAAACTACAATAAACAAATAAGTGTGATATCTCATATCAACTTATTCGAGCATGACCATGCATTTCTAGTCTCACTCCATCAAGAGGCCTAAGATATTGCTCCCATTTTGTAGGAGGGATAAATCTTATCTTGATCAACCATATCCCACTACATGGATTGTGAACATCAATCTTTATAGTATAACCTGTTACAATAGACATTTTGAAGTGTCAAAATATACAACTCATGATGTTAGGAAAATGATGATCTCAAGTATGAGGATCATATACATAGTTACCACTATGAGTAATATTGTGACTATTACATAATAATCCAAGAAACATACTCATAGCGGGTCAGTCCAATATGTTGTTCTCTAATACATACTCATGTATTGATTTTGACATCCCTATGTTAATGAGAATTCCTGTCATCAATCAACTATATATTAGTCTCAATGCATTATTGTTGTCCAAGCCCACGATAATATTTGATTAATGACCTTTTTAAGAATAATCATATTTTCTTAGGACTTTATTACAATTTAGTTTTGTCACACCCCAAAATCGGGCCTAAAAGTTTTGAGGGTATTTTAAGGATTTTACCCCAAATGTGTTTGAAATTTCATAAGCATGATAATAGAAAATATTTTCGACAATGGCTTGTAGGAAATTAAATCAAATTTTGAAAATGAGTTTTAAAGACCTCTAATTTTGAAAATGGGATTGATTTGTAAAAGGGACAACTTTGAGATTTTATAAAGCAATTTTACCAAATTTTAAAATTCACCCTAAAATCTCCCGACCTACAGTTCATTTTTCACGTTAACATCTTCCTCACCCCCTATTGCCGTCCATAGCTCTCTCAAATCCTCCCACTCAATTTTATTTCACAAACCTAAATCCCTTTGATTCCTACCACCTTCAAAATCATAAAACCTCTATTGAATCTCAAGGAAAACACCCAAAAACACCATAGATTTCTCCATTGTCAAGCTTGTGGGTTTTTCAGATTTTCGATGAAACGTTTGGTTTTTCATCAACTAAGGTAATGATTTGATTCCAAATTAGTTTTAAATATTATCTAGTCATTAATGGTGGATTTAGTGATTTTCAACTTGTTTTAACATGATTAGAAGGTTTATAAACTTACTTTGAAGTTTTGTTAAATATTTCTTAAGTTTTAATGATTTTTCATAAAAATACCCATTGACGTCGAAAAATTTCAATACTATAAATTGAGGGATTTTTTGTAGTTTAAAGGTTGGGAATTAGTCGTAGATGAATATGTAGATAAATGTAATTTGTTTCATGCAAAATGATTAAGTGTAGACTGAAATATTCGAGTATTAAGTTTTCTATGTCGAAGGTTTCAATTACAAGAGAACTTAGCTTAGGCTTATGTTTTTGACTGTTTGAGGTAAGTCATTAGTTGATTGTTGGTTGTGTATTTGTGTGGTTTGTCTTGTTGAAGCGTCAGAGTCGATAGAACCTTCAACGAGTAGAGACAAAGGCAAAGAAAAGCTTGTTTGAGCTTTCAACTTTTCGACGAAAACATATTTGGTGAGTGTTTTGGAATCGCTGCTCGTAGATGATTCATTGCCTAAATTGGGAATTTAGAGGTAGCCTAAACCCCTACTCTAAATTCCGAGTGTAATTTTTCGTATACCAAAATTCATTGTGATAAATGTGTGCTTGTGCAAATATGAAAATATGAATAAATATGTGTTGCTATGACGTGTGTTAAAAGCTTGTGATGACTATTGTGAAAGTGAATATGTGGTCATGTTATTCATGCCAAGTGATAGTGGTTATATTGTGCTAAAGATGTGAATATGCAGTGAATATGTGCTAAAAATTAGTAAGTAAAAGTGTGGTAATAATGTGGATATTTTGGCCTTGTGACCTTATGTGACCGTTGGATATAGTTGGCATGGTATAGGATTGTGAGTACTCACTTTTGTGTTGTGATTTTGGGGCGTTGAGGCCCGAGACAGATTAGGAGAGATAAGAGAATGTGAGCTAAGCTCCATTCACCGAGATATGTTTGGCATGTTGGAGAGTGTTAGTTATATGCTTCACTTATGGGACATGTTTGACTTTATGATTTATTTGGTGTGTTGGTGATCCATGTATCTGATGAGTGGTGGTAGTGCCCAGTTTTACGTTTCATAAACTCATGTGCCAAATTATCATTATTTACGACTTCTATGTAGAGTGATATATGCTTAAAAGCTAATGTGATTACCATGAAAATGAACTAATAATTATGCACGAGTAAATATAATATGACACTAAGGTTGCGACTGTTATAATTATGCTATATAGTTGTTGTTAATGCATGATGACTTGTTTGCGTGGTAGTTATACTGAGCATTTACTAAGCTTGTTAAGCTCACCCACTCCTTTTAAACCATTATAGATAAGTAATGCTGGTGTGAGTGGTGTGGTTTCCGAGGGGTGATCTAAGCGAAACCTTTAGTAGCTTTTGTAGGTGTTTATTTGTTTATTTATGTTTGGGGAATAAAGGCAATGTTGTAGACTATATGTTGGTTTATGCTATGTTTTTTTTACAGTTGTTTACATGTTTATTTAGCTTAGAACCTATGGACATAAAGTTTGTTTTACTGCTTTCTTGCTTAGTCATGATTATGGTGCTTTGGATTGTTATTTCAGACTTTTTGGTGTTTATTTGGTGAAGTGAATGATGCATAATTATTGGATATTAGTTGCTATGGGTTATAAGCTTGTAATTGTCATATATTTATGGCCTAGAGTAGAGTTATCGATATTCGGGTTTTAAAAACGATACATCTAAAATTTCCAAACGTGCAGGAATATAGTCTTATAATTTGGTTTCAATATTTTATCACGAGTATCGATACTTAGGGTAAAAGTATCGATACTTTAACAATGGTACTGATAATTTTTGAGACTTGGGTTTTTAAATGAGAAATAGTAAATAGTTTTGGTATGGATTTTCCAAGCAGTATCGATACCACTTTAGAGAGATATCGATACCACACCTTTAGTATCGATACCTACATAACTATTTTGGAAATTTTGCTAAGTGGTCCTAATGCATGTTTAATGTTATTTATATGTTCACTCGATTTATGCTTAGCATGTTTTAATTATAAGTAGAGATTGTATGACTTATAATTCGTATGAATGTTAAATAAAGAAGACGTTTGTTTAGTCATGTGATAGTGTGTAATGTTTATGATGCGTAACGGTGGTGTAGCGTCGTAGTATTTGGGCTCGACAATCGAGCCAGGTATAATGTGTTAGATTTAGTGGTATCAACACCTAGGTTCAATAACACTCGAACCTAGTGATTGTTGTGAGGAATAGGGTTGCAAAACCCAAGTGCTTAAATTATGTTGATTGCTTGAACTACTTGAAATATCTCTAATTATAATGCATGTTGGGTAGGTTTGGGAACACATTGCCTTTAATCCTAAAATTTACTTGCAGGAACGTGACTTGGATCATTTCCCCTACCACTCACACCTTTGGTTTGTTTGTGTATGTTAGATCAGTAAGTTTGATATGCCTCCTAGACGTGTTAATGTGGGAGCTAATTTTCAAGAGGATGGTACATCCTCTGCACCTTCTGTGCCGTCGCGTAGGATGAACATACTTGATGAGGGTGTAGGCCCTTTGATGGAAGCTATGATTGGGTCATTTCAGCGGGTTGCTGGTGCTAACCCTGCTTTTGCACCTATAAGTCGAGGGTTGTCGCTTGAATGCCTTTGGGCGTTGGGTGGTAAAAAGCTTTCTACAGTTAAAAGGACCGATCCAACCGTAGCTGAGTACTAGTTGGAGGGAGTTGAAAGGATCCTTGAGTAGGTGTCCTATTCTAACGAGGAGAAGTTGGGCTTAGGATTTGAGCATATAAAGGATTTGTACACAAATGGTGCTGATTTTGCGCATATCTTTGCTAATTATTAGAATAGTGTCGTTGACAAATTTCATCTTGTAGATGGGTTTCTTTTTCGCCTAAATAGGTTATGTATACCACATTGGTCCATGAGAGGGTTACTAATTCATGAGGCACATAGTGAAAGCTTAATGGGACACTTTGGTGTTGCCAAAACACTAGATATTCTACAAGAACACTTTCATTGGCTGAACATGAAGAAGGATGTTGAAAAGGTATGTTCTAAGTGCATTGCTTGTAAACAAGCAAAATCTAAGGTAATGCCTCATGGACTCTATACTCCTTTGTCGATTCCTTCTTCACCAAGGGTAGATTTATCAATGGATTTCATTCTTGGTTTGTCGTGAACTAAAAAGGGCCGAGATAGTGTATTTGTTGTTGTTGATAGGTTTTAAAAAATGGCACACTTTATTCCTTGTCACAAAATAGATGATGCTACACATGTGGCGGACTTATTCTTTAAAGAGGTGGTGCGACTACATGAAATGCCTTGCATAATTGTCTTTGATAGAGACGTAAAGTTCCTAAGCCACTTCTGGATGGTATTATGGGTTAAGCTTGGTACTAAATTATTATATTCCACTACATGTCACCCCCAAACTGATGGCCAAATTGAGGTAGTAAATCAAGGTTTAGGTACTTTACTACGAGCTGTTGTGGGTAAGAACCTTAAGAATTGGGAAGAATGTTTACCATTTGTTGAATTTGTGTACAATAGATCTAGTCACTCTACAATTGGCTATTCACCATTTGAACTTTTTTATGGTTTTAACCCACTAATCGTACTTGATCTTGTGCCATTACCTATAGAAAATATATCTAGTTCAAATGGCGAGAAGAAAGCTGAGTTGGTGAAATCAATGCACGAAAAGGCAAAACAATAGATTGCAAAAACAAATGACACAAATGCCAATAAAGCTAACAAGGGGCGCAAACAAGTTATCCTTGAACCTGATGATTGGGTTTGGGTCCATATGCGCAAAGAGTGATTTCCAAGTAAAAGGAGGACTAAATTGGACCCTAGGGGCGATAGGCCTTTCCAAGTACTCAAGTGGGTCAATGGCAATGCCTATTAAATAGATCTTCCCAGTGAGTACAATGTAAGTTCTACTTTTAATATTGCTGATTTATCTCCCTTGATGTTTCAGATTCGAGGATGAATCTTTTTGAGGAAGAGAGGAATGATGCGAGTCTCAAGGCCCAAAATCAGGCTCATGAATGTGATGGGCTCAAATTTCCTCATGGCCCAATAAAAACGTCGAAGGCCAAGCAAATCCGAGCAAGATTGAATGGGATAGTCTAAGACTTCGTTACCAAAGCCCTAGATGCTCACATGACCGAAAAAGAAAATCAAGATTCACTTTCTTATTCTCAAGAAAATCAAGAAATCAAATATTGGTCCAATTTTGCTCTTTCAAACAATTTCAAGAATCAAGATTTCAAATCTTGGAAATCTTGGTCTAAGAAATCGAATCTTGCAGCCAAGGCGCATTGGATTTCATGTACGAGCTTGAACAAGCCATTACCTATAGAAAATATTTCTAGTTTAGATGGCGAGAAGAAAGCTGAGTTGGTGAAATCAATGCACGAAAAGGCAAAACAATGGAATGCAAAAACAAATAGCACAAATGCCAACAAAGCTAACAAGGGGCACAAACAAGTTATCCTTGAAGTTGATGATTGGGTTTGGGTCCATATGCGCAAAGAGTGATTTCCAAGTAAAAGGAGGACTAAATTGGACCCTAGGGGCGATAGGCATTTCCAAGTACTCAAGTGGATCAAAGACAATGCCTATTAAATAGATCTGTCCAGTGAGTATAATGTAAGTTTTACATTTAATATTGTTGATTTATCTCCCTTTGATGTTTCAGATTCGAGGACGAATATTTTTGAGGAAGAGGGGAATGATGCGAGTCTCAAGGCCCAAAATTAGGTTCATGAATGTGATGGGCTCGAATTTCCTCATGGTCCAATAACAACATCGAAAGCCAAACAAATCTGAGTGAGATTGAGTGGGATCGTCCAAGACTTCGTTACCAAGGCCCTAGATGCTCACATGACCGAAAAAGAAAATCAAGAAACCAAATATTGGTCCAATTTTGCTCTTTCAGACAGTTTTAAGAATCAAGATTTCAAATTTTGGAAATCTTGGTCCAAGAAATCGAATCTTGCAGCCAAGGCACATTGGATTTCATGTATGAGCTTGAACAAACCATTACCTATAGAAAATATTTATAGTTTAGATAGCGAGAAGAAAGTTGAGTTTGTGAAATCAATACACGAAAAGGAAAAATAACGGATTGCAAAAACAAATGACACAAATGCCAACAAAGCTAACAAGGGGCACAAACAAGTTATCCTTGAAGGTGATGGTTTGGTTTGGGTCCATATGCGCAAAGAGTGATTTCCAAGTATAAGGAGGACTAAATTGGACCCTAGGGGCGATAGGCCTTTCCAAGTACTCAAATGGATCAATGACAATGCCTATTAAATAGATCTGTAAGTGAGTACAATGTAAGTTCTACTTTGAATATTGCTAATTTATCTCCCTTTGATGTTTAAGATTCGAGGACGAATGTTTTTTAGGAAGAGGGGAATGATGCAAGTCTCAAGGCCCAAAATCAGTCTAATGAATGTGACGGGCTAAAAATTCCTCATGGCCCAATAACAAGGTCGAAGGCCAAGCAAATTTGAGCAAGATTAAACGGGATCGTCCAAGACTTCGTTACCAAGGCCCTAGATGCTCACATGACCAAAAAAGAGAATCAAGATTCACTTTCTTATTTTCAAGAAAATCAAGAAACCAAATATTGGTCCAATTTTGTTGTTGTAGACAATTTCAAGAATCAAGATTTCAAATTTTGGAAGCCTTGATCCAAGAAATCGAATCTTACAGCTAAAGCGCTTTGGATTTCATGTATGAGCTTGAACAAGCCATTACCTATAGAAAATATTTCTAGTTCATATGGCAAGAAGAAAGCTGAGTTGGTGAAATCAATGCACGAAAATGCAAAACAACGTATTGCAAAAGCAAATGACACAAATGCCAACAAAGCTAACAATAGGCGCAAACAAGTTATGTAATGGCCCAAATTTAAGGTTATCGGAATAGTTGTTTCGTAACCACAAATTCGATTTAAAGATAAAATTATTATTAATTTTTATGATTTATCGAGTGATTAGATATAAGTACTAGAGTATTGATAAGAAATTTTATTGATTGCATGCCTAAATTGCCTATTAGAACTTAATTGCAAAAGTGGGTAAATATGAGTTTTAGATGATAAAGGATTTATTTCAAGTGCATAATCAAATTAGAGGTCCTTAAATAGTAATTAGACCATAAAATTTCCATGGAAAAAAATAGGCATGTATAAATAAAATTAACTAAAGTTTTAATGAAGGGTATTTTAGTCATTGAGTAATAAAAAGGAGAAAAAGGGAAAAAGATGGAAAAAATATCATCTTCTCCAAAAAGCTTGCTGCCAAAATTTGAAGGACACCATAGCTAGGGTTTTCACACTTTCTCAAGCTCATAGTAAGTGATTTCAAGCCCCGTTTTTAATGTTCTTTACGTTTTTGAGATCCCGGTAGCTTAATTTAGCTTATTCTAGCAATAATTTAACCTAGGGTTTATATTTGGAAAAATACCCATAGGTGAAAAGTGTTTATTTTGATGTTTTAAGGTATAATATGAAGCTAGAAATTATGTTAAACAACTTTTACTAGTAGATTTTAAGCAAAAACGAGTAAAACTCCATAACCGGTAAGATACCTAATGTTCATAAGTAGATGTTAGAGTGAGAATTTGATGTTGTCATAGAAGAGAAAAATGTTCAGCATGTTGTAAAACATAAGAATGAGAGATGAAGTTTAATTTCTGAGCTTTGGGGCAAAATTGTAATTATGTAAAAGTTTAGGGACAAAATTGTAATTTTTCCAAAGTTAGAGTCGAGGGCTGTTTTAATAAATGTGAGTATTAAATAAGTTAAATTTGCTATTATAGATCAAGAAGAACAGAATTTGGGGTTAGATCGAGGAAAGAATAAGATTGAACACTAAGTGGTAGATTTGACTATATTTGGTACCGAGGTAAGTTTACGGTAAATAAATGCAATATTTTAATAATTATTATTAATGCTACTATTTTCCAGCAATTATGTATTTATTTTATGAAATTATTTGATGTTGACTCAAGTATGAGACGATAGAGAATTGATATTAAAAAGTCCCGTTCAAACATAAGGAAGGTATTGGATACAAATGTCATGACATTTGGGTAAAGAGATCCCATGTAAGACCATGTCTGGGACATGGCATTGGCATCCTTGAGATCATGAGAGGTCCCATGTAAGACCATGTCTAGCACATGGCATTGGCACCTAGATGAGAGGTCCCATGTAAGACCAAGTCTGGGACGGCGTTGGCACCTAGATGAGAGGTCCCCCGTAAGACCATGTCTGGGACATGGCATGGGCACCGATATCAGAACTCCCATGTAAGACCATATCTGGGATATGGCATTGACAGTACATGAAACATTCCATGTAAGACCATGTCTGGGACATGTCTTTGGCATGTTATTATCAGAAAGAGACCCAAGTATCCTTATTGTTCCAATATGGCTCAATGGGCTAGTAAATAACTTATGTTCATGAAAGTTCAGTTAAAAGCATAAATGGCAAGTTCAAGTGAGTTATAAGAGCTAAGAGTACATTATGTTACCATTCAAAATCAAAGTTTCATCAAGAGAAAAGTAAGTCATAATTATGAGTTATCTAAGTAAACAAGCAAGAGAACGAGTAAGCAAGTAAGTAAAGAGGAAATTAAAGATTATGTCACTTGAGTATTATTAATTGTGTTAAATGTTGCTATTTATTTACTTGTAAACTTACTAAGCATTATGCTTAATTTGTTTATTTTCTTTTTATATAGCATGATTAATCAAAGTCGAGGATCCTAAAGACGTCGGAGATCATCCACGCTATCAACTACAACGACTCGGTATTTTATGATGAACTATGTTTGAACTATGGCATGTATAGGGACTTACTTATTTTGAATCATGTATAGGGACTTACTTATTTTGAATGTTGTATTATGATTTTGCTAAAGAATGATGTGTAAATATCTAAAGATGAATGGTTGTCAAAATGGTTAACTATGAAGGTGTTTGTTGTTATACATGTCTATGTGATAAATGATGCATAGAAATCATGAAAGAGTACTAATTTGCAGAGAAAGAGATTTCAAACAGCAGCAGTGACGTGATTTTGAAAAATCACTTAGGATTGTATAAAATGAATTGGAGGGTGTATGATATATAGAATAAAATCTTGTTGAGTCTATTTTCATGGAAAAATAACGGTTTATCAAAAGGAATTTTATATTTTGAGATATATGAATTTTGGTGAGACAGGGTCAGAACCGTTTTTGGAGTCCCCTATTCTGAGTTTAGAAAATCACTAAAAATTGTACAAAAATAGTTATGAGTTTTCATTTATATAGATTCCTTATTGAGTCTATTTTCTGTAGAAATAATTGAGAACTCCATATGAAAATCTTACAATGAGAAAACTTATTTTTAGTGGCAAGAGGTCATGATAGTCGAGTGGTGAAATAGGGGAGACTTTAACTAATAAACTATACTAATAAACAAAAAATTCTGAAAAATTTATGATAAGAAGATATATGAGTCTAGTTTCAGGTAAAATTTATAGATTTAAATTTCAAGTTTCGTAGCTCGAGTTATAAATTATTTAGTGACTATTGCGCGAGTGGACAACTTTATCATAGATAGTGAGATAAATTTTAAAAGCAAACTTTTACGCCCCGAACTAATAAGTTAAATAAAGTAATGCCTCAAGCTCGACTTCAGCTACGGTCTCGGGTAAGGGGTGTTACAAGTTATCCTTGAAGCTAATGATTGGGTTTGGGTCCATATGCACAAAGAGTGATTTCCAAGTAAAAGGAGGACTAAATTGGACCCTAGGGGCGATAGGCCTTTTTCAAGTACTCAAGTGGATCAATGATAATGCCTATTAAATAGATCTGCCTAGTGAGTACAATGTAAGTTCTACTTTTAATATTGTTGATTTATCTGCGTTTGATGTTTTAGATTCGAGGACGAATCTTTTTGAGGAAGAGGGGAATGATGCGAGTCCTAAGGCCAAAAATAGGGCTAATGAATGTTATGGGCTCAAATTTCCTTATGGCCCAATAACAACATCGAAGGCCAAGCAAATCTGAGCAAGATTGAACAGGATCATCCAAGACTTTGTTACCAATGCCCTAGATTCTCACATGACCAAAAAAGAAAATCAAGATTCACTTTCTTGTTTTCAAGAAAATCAAGAAACCAAATATTGGTCCAATTTTGCTGTTTCAGAGAATTTCAAGAATCAAGATTTCAAATCTTGGTCCAAGAAATCGAATCTTGTAGCCAAGGCGCATTGGATTTCATGTACGAGCTTGAACAAGCCAATTTTGGGAGCAAACGGATCATAGGGCCAAGTTTTTGAAAAAATGACCTATTAAGATGTCTACAGGCCCATCTTGAAGTTTGGAAAGTAATTTAATTGAATATCAGACCAAATTATCAAAGTGTCCCAAATAGTAAAATATTTAAACTATAGGTCCAATTTTATTTCAATGGGTCTATCATCATGTAAGAATTCAACCCAAGGAGCCCATTTAATTCATTTGGCTGAATTCGCATTAAAAGTCTACACTTCGAATTATTATTATTATTTTTTGATGATTTGTCATGTTAGTTATTCTATTAGAGTTAGGAAAACTTATTTTGGGGGCCTATAAGTAGCATGGATGTCCACCCTTATAAACACACAATTGATTTATGTTGTTTTGAGTTAATAATAATTCTTTTTGAGTTTTTCTTCAAGAATCTCTCTTGAGTTTCTTTTAGAAGCTTTTTCTTGCCAAGATCTTTTTCTTGGAGGGGGAATTAGAGTCATTGAAAAGAGTTGTGGGTTCTTAATGTTTCCAAGGCTTCTTAGGATGCCATCTTCTTTTTTCTATCCTTAATTTATTGTTTCTTGCTTATTTAAGTTAGTTCTTGCTGTTTTGGCTTGCTGATTTTATTGATTTTCATTCTAGGTTAAAGTTGCTTCAAGAAAGACGTTTTCCTATCTTGTTCCATCAAGAAACATATCAAAATTAGGAGTTCTAATGTTTTCTTGTTGTTTCAAACATTCTTGCACAAAATAATTTGCTTTTGTCTTTAAAATCACTTCTAACAAACCTATTTGTGTTTTGGTTTTCTAGATTTGGTTGGGGTATTTTCTTGAGGTCCAAGGACTATTTTTTTTCATCCAAGAAACCCTAATTTGTTCGATTTTGAACTCTTTACCAGTCGGTTCATCTTTCTTTTGTTATAATTTCGTTTGACTCTATTTTGTGACAACTAATCTATTTTCAATGTTTCTCGTTTCAGTTTATGTTCATCTAGAGATCTAGGATAAATTTGCAACTTAGGCAAGCTACGATCCTGTTCTACATGCATTCTTTATCAGTTGTACTGTGTCCCTATTCGATGGTGAGGCTCATCGTTGGTGGAATATTGTTAAGAGAGGTACGACTGCTGATCGTTTGACTTAGGATTATTTTCTTGAGGTATTTAAAAGGAAGTTTATGGGCGAGCAGTACATGAAAGCTTGCAAGTGGGAATTTCTAGACCTTGTTTAAGGTGGATTGTTAGTGGCTGACTGATAACTCTTGAAAAGAGTTATATTTCATGCCTTTAGACCTAGCTAATTACATGTACTTCAGTAAATTTAGTTTCATTTTAGGACATTCCATTCATAATTTTCATTGCATTACATTAAGAAGATTGGACTGTGCTTAAATGTTATTATATGTTACTTTTACTTGTTTGTGGGAAGGATTTGTTTGGTAGTAATTGGTTGGTGCAGGATGCGAATAAAGAAATAAAAGAATGAAGCTTTGTCATGGCAAAATGTTGGGCAGTTTGCCAACACGAATGCTATGGCAATTCCAGGAAGACCGAGTCAACACTCAACGCATAACAGTTTTAGCCCAACTCTACTTGTACCAAAAAAATCTACCTAAAAAAAAGGAGAAGATATCATGGGCTGTTGGATTTTCCTTAGGGGAAAAGCTTATAAAAAGCCAAAGGAGGATACCGTAAAGGGTGTGGAGATCTAGAGGCAAAAATAAAGGGTAGTGGCTAAGTAGAGACGGAAAGAGGAAGACGAAGGAAGTCCCTTTCAGCCACCACAGGAAACTATGCCGCTAGAGTGTGAACTGGACAAGCGAAAGCTGTCTTCCTGAAGTTCTTCCGTATTTCTTACTTTGTTCCTCCATGAATTGATTTGATTGAAACGATGTTGGATGATATTTTGATATTGAATTTTACTTGCCAACCCATGAGCTAAATCTCATAGGGTTGGGATTACATGATGAAACCTTTATTTTCTTTAATGGTTGAAGCATAGATCTGAATTAATTTACTGTTTCATTCAATTCTTTTTATTTCTAAGTTGTATGCGTGCAATCCCTAGACATAGATGACTGTGCAACATGCCTATAAACTAATCTAATTCTGGAAAGGTTAGATTAGTTGGACTGAAATTGAATGATATGAGCAAGTACTCGACCGATACTTGTAGTAGACTCTAGACATAGAGCAATGTTCATATGGAAAGAAGACAAAACAGTGCAGGGTATCATGCTAAGGCCTATAGACACAGGCCAGGTAACTTGAGATCTTGTTCTCGAAAGAAGTATGTCATTTTAGGTTTCTTCTAAGCAATAGATTGGGTATGATTTTGTTGAGGCATTACTGAAAGTAAGAGCATATTCTTAGTTCCCATCCTTTCAAATCAATATCGTAGACCCTTTATCCTTTGCCATAGTATCTTTTCCATAACATTTTTAGTTGTTTATTTATTCGTTCGCATGTTATTCACGTAATTATTCTCGTAATTGCCACTGTATTTTTACTTTTATCTTGTCATAGTATTTTTCGACATTTATCAGTTACACATTGAACACATTATTATTCATTCAAATTACCACTGCATTCTTATCATTATTTTTGTCATAACATTAATCATATTTCAGTATAATAACTTGGCCATTTTATACCTATTTCGATCCCTGTGGAGACGATCTCACTTATCACTTTATTACTTTATTCGATGTGTATACTTGCATAATTCACAAATCATATTCACATGCGACAAGTTTCTGGCGTCGTTGCTAGGGATCATCAAATTGGTGTAATTTGGTTTGGTTATTTTATTTAACTTAGTTATATTTAATTTCTACAGGTTTGCCATCAATGCACGAGAAGAGGCATTCCTGCTAACAAAGAATATCCTTTTGACCTAGAGATCGAAAGAACTTTATGAAGAATATCCTGGCCTCAATGATAACTTGAATGGTCAAGATGCTAATCCTCCTGTTCGTAGGGTGATACCTGGTCTGAATGATAATCTGAATGGTCAGGATGTTAATCCTCCTGTTCATAGGGTGATAGATGACTGAGATAGAACAATCCGAGAGCATGTTGTACCAGTTTTGGATTATCTGAATCCAAGGATAGTCAGACCACAAATTTAAGCTCAACAATTTGAGCTAAAACCAATAATGTATCAGATCTTACAAATATTGAGATAGTTCAGCAAGTTGCCTATTGAAGATCCACGATTGCATTTAAGACTTTTTCTAGAAGTCTGTGACTTGTTTAAACAATAGGGTGTTCCTAAAGATGCCCTAAGGCTTAAATTGTTTCCATATTCCTTAAGAGACCAAGCAAGAGCATGGTTGAATGCTTTGCTGTCAAAAATAGTGACATCATGGAATTATCTTTGCTAGAGATTTTTGCTACAGTATGATCCCCCAAATATGAAATCCAAACTTAGAAATGGCATCACATATTTTTGGCAGTTAGAGGATGAAACACTATATGAAGCTTGGGGATGATTTAAGTAATTACTTCAGAAGTGTTCAATGCAGGGATTCTAGCATTGGACACAGATGGAGATATTTTATAATGGAATGAATGTGCATACAAGGATGGTAGTCAATGCCTCTGCAAATGGTACTCTGTTGGATAAATTCTATAACAAAGCATATGAGATTTTGGAAAAGATTGCCAACAATGATTATCAATATCCTACCATGAGATTTTGGACGGGTAAGAAAGCTGTTGGTACCATGGAGCTCGATGCAATCACTTCATTGACAGCCCAGGTATCTTCTTTAGCTAATATGATCTAAACAATGAAGATGCCCACTGTAGTCCAAGAGATGAAATCAGCCAAACTATCGTGTGTTTTTTGTGGTGAAGATCATGTGTTTGATGAATGCCCATCAAACCTAGCATATGTGTGCTACATAGGTAATTTCAACCGGAACAATAACCCCTATTCCAACACGTACAATCCTGGGTGGAAGAAACATCTGAGCTTTAGTTGGAATAATCAAGGTGTAGATAATTTTAACAATACGACAAGAAAGAATGCCATCAATGCCCCACCTGGTTATACTCAACCTATGCCAAGGAAAAATGTCTAGCAAGGTCAGGCATCGGTTTTATCATCATCATCTATTGAAGCCTTATTGAAGGGTTATATGGTCAAGAATGATGCTGTAATTCAAAGTTAGGCTGTGTCTTTCTGAGCTCTTGAGAATTAAATGGGGTAAATAGCGAATGCTCTAAATTTGAGTCCACAAAGAGCATTGCCAAGTAATACTTAGAATTTGTGAACATAAGGGAGGGAAAAGTGCAAGGCCATCACTCTTAGAAGTGGAACTCAACTAGATGACGTTGCTTAAGATGCCACGGTAGGAGAGAATAACATGAATAACTCCTGAAAAGAGTTATATTTTATGCCTTTAGACCTAGTTAATTGCTTATACTTAGGTAAATTTAGTTGCATTTTAGGACATTCTATTCGTAATTTTCATTGCATTACATTAAGAAGATTGGATCGTGTTTAAATGTTATTAAATGTTACTTTTACTTGTTTATGGGAAGGATTTGTTTGGTAGTAATTGTCAGGTGCAGGATGCAGACAAATAAATCAAGGAATAAAGGTCTGTCGTGGCAAAATGTTGGGCAGTTTGCCAACACGAATGTCGTGGCAATTCCAAGAAGACCGAGTCAACACTTAATGCATAATAGTTTTAGCCCAACTCTACTTGTACCAAAAAAATTTGCCTGAAAAAGAGGAGAAGATATCATGGGCTATTGGATGTACCCTAAGGGAAAAAAATATAAAAAGCCAAAGGAGGAAACCCTAAAGGGTGTGGAGATTTAGAGGCAAAAATAGAGGGTAACGACTGAGTAGAGACGAAAAAAGGAAGATGAGGGGAATCCCTTTCAGCCACCACAGGACACTATGCCGCTAGAGTGTGAACTGGACAAGCAAAAGCTGTCTTCCCGAAGTTCTTCCGTATTTCTTACTTTGTTCCTCCATGAATTGATTTGATTGAAACGATGTTGGATGATATTTTGATATTAAATTTTACTTGCCAACCCATGAGCTAAATCTTATAGGGTTGGGATTACATGATGAAACCTTTATTTTCTTTAATAGTTGAAGCATATATCTGAATTAATTTACTGTTTCATTTAATTCTTTTAATTTCTAAATTGTATGCATGCAATCCCTAAACATAAATGACTGTGCAACATGCCCATAAACTAATCAATGCTGAAAAGGTTGGATTAGTTAGGATAAGATTGAATGATAGAAGCAAGTACTCGACCGATACTTGTAGTAGACTCTAGACATAGAGCAATGCCCATGTGGAAAGAAGACAAAACAGTGTAGGGTACCGTGCTAAGGTCTATAGACACAGGCCATGTCACTTGAGATCTTGCTCTCGAAAGAAGTATGTCATTTTAGGTCTATTCTGAGCAATAGATTGAGTACGATTTTGTTAAGGCATTACTTAAAGTAAGGGTAGATTCTTAGTAATCCCAACCTTCCAAATCAACATCGTAAACCCTTTATCCTTTGTCATAGTATCTTTGCCATAACATTCTTACTTTTTTATTTATTCGTTCTTATGTTATTCACGTAATTATTCTCGTAATTGCCATTGCATTTTTACTCTTGTCTTGTCATAGTATTTTCCATCATTTATCAGTTACACATTGCACACATCATTATTCTTTCAAATTACCACTGCATTCTTATCATTATTTTTGTCACAACATCAATCATACTTCAATATAATAACTTGGCCATTTTATACCTAATCCATTCTCTGTGGAGACGATTTCACTTATCACTTTATTACTTGATTTGATGTGTATACTTACACAATTCACATATCATATCCACTATTGACACTAACTATGAGAAAAATTTTGTGCGACTTAGTCAGTACACTCTTGAGATGGTTCTGATTGAGAATGATCATTGTAAGAGGTTTCATTTTAGGCTTAATTGTGAGATTCGAGTTTTCTTGGTGGTCCAAAATGCCGAGTTGTTTGATGAGCTAGTTAGGAAACCCAAAGATGTTGAGGAGACTTTGACTGAGCCAGCTCGTTCTGTAGTGGTCGTGACTGGTTAGAGGGCTTTATATGGTGTGTGTTGACGACTGCCCAAGAGAGGGCATGATAATCGGAGTTTTGTTAGGGGTGCAAGATGCGGGTCTCGACTGAGTCAATATAAGCAGTAGAGTAATGCTGTGGCTAGTTGTAACACCCTTAACCCGTATCCGCCACTAGAACAGGGTTACGGAGCATGACCGAAGTTTACAATTCAAACTGATAGAAATTTGAAACATTTCATATCATAACAATAAACATATTAAATCAAAGTCAAATCATACATATTGTCCCTTATACGAGCCTTCGAGGCTCGAAATATGGATGAGAAACAAGTTGGTGCTAAATCAGAAACTCAAAGAATTTTTCAAGAAACAAGGAAAATTTTTAACACTGCAAGGGTCAGACGGCCGTGTGGGCATTCGAAGTATGGGCACATGACTATGTCCCAGCTTGTGTCTGTGCTCATGTAACTCATTGACTTGGGTCACACGGCCAAGTCACATGCTCATGTGCCAGGCCGTGTACCATTCAAAGTAACCCCACAAGCTC
The DNA here is from genome assembly GCF_007990345.1 of Gossypium hirsutum. Classification (NCBI taxonomy): domain Eukaryota; kingdom Viridiplantae; phylum Streptophyta; class Magnoliopsida; order Malvales; family Malvaceae; genus Gossypium; species Gossypium hirsutum. The sequence goes on along the minus strand of NC_053446.1, from coordinate 37,433,530 downwards.
GTGTGCCAGGCCTTGTGCTAGGCCATGTAATAGCTTGAATTACAACCCTTTGAAAGCTACAGGGGACACACGGTCGTGTCACCTGGCCGTGTGTCACACACGGCTAAGACACACTCCTATGTCTCTACTCATGTGGACAAAAATAGGCCATTTTACAAGCCATTTTTCTCACCCATAACAAGGCATCCAAATCAAGCATAAACAATTCATATAAATATAGTATAATATCATACAACCAATATGCCCTTAGGCACCTCAAATGACAATATACAAACATGCCTAACCATGTATGCAATTTGACCAAATAATCAACTAACTTGCATGCATATTTGCATCAATACATACCATATAATTTACTTACCAAAACACAACCATTTGGTACCAAAATGCCATTCTATAATTAGCATTAATAATCATTTAAGCTATTCAAACAATGTACCAGTTCTCAACAAGTCACAAACCATATATATTATGCATATTCATCTATTACCTCATCTTCCATCATTCAACCATATTAAGTCATTCATCAACCATTTTAAGGCTACTTGTATACATACCAAAATATGTCAAATCAAATGGCCATATTCACAGCAAAACATATAGGCTAACATTAGCTAAAATACCTATACATGCCATTATAACCAAAATTAAACAACCTAATGTACCAAAAGAGCTGATGGATAGTGTGATATAGCTCTGACAAGCTTCCAACCTGAATGAGCTTTTGATTCACTATAAAATACGAAAAATAACACAAAGTAAGCATTTAAGCTTAGCAAGTTCATATAACATAGAATTTAACTTACCATATAGTCATATAATAGGTAAGTAAACAAGCATATCCTAATACATTTTAGCCAAATGCCTAAGCACATATACACCAACCATGTTAGCCATGTAATTACATATATAAGCCAATAAACATAGATGAACATAACCATTAATCAAATTCCATACACATGTATGATCCATTTCATTTTTCCATATATCATGTAACTACATTTTTCATGTAAAATCATATGTGTTCCAGTAATAGTCCGTATCAAGCTCTTACCATTTCGTATCAGAATATTGCCCGTTGAATCATTTAGAATACCGTTGGATACTCGGGATAGCTCACACATAATGTGCTAGCTCATATAACTGTAATCCATCAATTCATGTACATGTATGCTCATACGACTTGTAAATTGATATGCTCACTCGAGCTGTAGATCGCTATGCTCTCACGAGCTATAAATTGGTATGCTCACACGAGTCGTGGTGTAACACCCCTAACCCATATCCATCGCCGAAATAGGGTTACAGGGCATTACGAGAGTTTATAAAACAAATATAGTTAATTTACGTCGTTTACTATTCATAACCAAAACCAATCATATTTAATCATGTTATCCTTTAAATGGACCCTCAAGGCCCAACTTATGTGTTAGAAACAAATCGGGACTATATCGAAAACTCAGAGAATTTTTTTGCGAGGTTTCAAAATTTTCCTTAAGTACAAGGGTCAAACGCCCGTGTGGGTAGGCCGTCTGGCTCACACGGCCAAGTGACACACCCATGTCCCAGGCTATGTGGGCATTCGATGTAAGGCACACGATTGTGTCCCCAGCCCGTGTAACTCCCTCACTTGCAAAACATTTAAGTGCATGGGTCACACGACCAGTCACATGCCCGTGTGCTAGGCGTGTGGAAAATTTAATTTTTAAAAATTAGGTGCAGGATTCACACGATTAAGACATACACTATTGTACTAAACCGTGTGTCACACACGGCTGAGACACACACCCATGTCTTCGCTCTTGTGAGAAAATTTGAGCATTCGGTTTCTCAATTTTAAGATGTAGGGGACACATGGCCAGAACACACACCCATGTGCTAGGCCGTGTGCTGAGAGACACTCTCGTATGTCTACCCGCGTGGACGAAAATAAGCCATTTTCAAGGCCACTTTTCTCACCCAAATTTACCATCAACCTACAACAACACTTGAATACATTTACCAACCAATTTAAGACATTAAAACTAAACCATAACCAATCTTACGCATGTCATATTAGATCATATGTTCAAGTATTTAAACTTACCAATTTCACACTTATGTTCATAGGCAAATGTTATCAAATATACTAATTCAAAATCATTCATCAATAGGTTTATATACTCTCCACCATATAACTATTTCATCACACATTAAACATCATAAAGTTTAATATAATTACATCAAATTATGCTTAACACTAGCCATTCCAATGCCTAGTTACAATCAAAATATTTCATCATTTAATCTATTTAGGCCTATACATGCCATTTTACCGAAATTTAACTTGCTTCATGTACCGAGAAGTCTAAGGGATAGTGTGATGTGACTCTGACCAAGGTCTAACCTTTACGAGCCTTCGAGTACTATAAAGTAGAGGAAATACAACTGAGTAAGCACTTAGTGCTTAGTAAGTTCTTGTAACAGAAATTAGCTTAACATTCATTTACAATTAAAGTAAACATACAAAAATACATCCAAAGCAATTTGGTCATTAGCCTAACACACATAATCTCAACAAACATGTTTGTCATGTATTTCCTGTGAATAACAAGAACAAAGATAAGCTCATCAGGTATTGAGTTTCCAATTATTTCATGCATATAAAGATAATAGTTTCATTTTGATTTCACATGTTCTCATGTTAGAATATCACCCATTGAATCATTTGAAATCGCTATAGATACTTTGGTAGTACACCTAAAGTGTACAATATTAGAAATCCATTAATTCATATCTGAGAGTGCTTTTATGACCACTTAAAAATAAAGCTCTCTCTCAAACACTATAATGGGAAGCTCATTGAGCCTTGTATCAGGAAGCTTATCTGGGCAATATAATGGGAAGCTCACAAAGAGCCTATAATAGGTAGCTCCGAAGAGCACTTAACGAGAAGCACCGGATAGCCATATAGCGAGAAGTTCAAGCGAGCACTAATAGGAAGCTCACAAAGATCCTTTAACCTGGAAGCTCATGAAAAGCCATATAATGGGATGCTCATAAGAGCTGCGGTGTGCCCACAAACATGTAGGGTCACAACCGATCGGGAGCTCCGAAGAGCATTTAACGGGAAGCTCGCAAGAACACTATAACGAAAGCTTCAGAGGGCTTGTAACGGGGCACTCTTTTGAGCTATGGTGTGTCCGCAACATATGCAGGACCACTACCATTTCGGGAAACAAAACCTGTATCCAATCGAATTTCATTCATTCAAACGAGATTTAACATTTATCGGGTATTTTCTGGATATGTGATCAGATTTTTTTTATATATGGCCAATACACAATTTACATACAAATCATTCAATTCAATTTAAACATATAATTACACAATTAAGTTACACGAACTTACCTCGACACTTATTCGTTTATGAGAGTCTACTAATTCGATACTTTTTTGTTTTCTTCGATCCAATTTCATACTAGGTCTATCTAAATCTATACGAGTAAAGTTAAATCAATTCAATGAAAGTCATATTCAATTCACTCAAATTCACATTTTTGGCAAAAGTACCGTTTTGCCCCTATACTTTTGATTTATTCAAATTTTGTCCCTAGGCTCGGAAAATGAAATTCATGCAATTCAATCCTTAATTCAAACGTAGCTAAATTTTTCATTTAACATTTACAGCTCATTTAGTTCACAAAAATAAAAAATTTTCCATGAATTTTAAATCTTTACAACTTAGTCCCTAAATCACAAATCCATCAAAATTCACTTTACAAAAGTTGTTTATCTATCAATAACCTTTCATTTTCTACCATAAAATTTTAAATTTTAGCATACTCATCCATGGAAAAATATTTATACTTTGATAACTTTGCAAATTGATCGATAAAATAGATAAATTAGGTTATTACGATATGAGAAATGTAAAAATTACTAAAAATGGGACATGATTGCTTACCTAATTAAGCTTGCTTGAATATCTTTCTCTTAGCTAGGGTTTCCATAGAAAATTTGGGGAAGATGATGAAATAAGGTGATATTAGGCTATTATAATCTTTATTTATTTCAAATTCCAATTTAGTCCCTTTCTTTTTCTAATTTTCCATGGATGATTCATCATAAATATCTACTAACTCCATTTAATGGTCTATTTACCATATAAGGAGCTCAAATTTTGAATTATATAGCTATTTAATCCTTTTAGCTACTAGAACTCAACTTTTTGCACTATATGCAAATTGGTCCTTTCTATAATTAAACATGTGATCAGTAAAATTTTCGTAACAAAATTTTCATATATTATTTCTATCATAATGCAGACCATGCAGTGATATTAAAATAATTTTTCTTTCTGACTCAAATTTTTGGTCCCGAAACCACTATTCTGATTTCACTGAAAATGGGCTTTTACAACTCTCCTCTCTAAAGAATTTTCGTTCTCGAAAATCTTACCGGTAAAGAGGTTTGGATATTGCTTCCTCATTGTTTCCTCTGGTTCCCAGGTAGCTTCTTCTATTCCATGTCATTGCTAGAGGACTTTTACTAAAGCTATCTTTTTATTTTTAGTTCTTTCGTTTCATGTGCAAGAATTTTGATATGTTCCTCACTATAAGTCATATCCGACTGAATTTCCACATTTGTTGGAGAGATAACATGTGAAGGGTTTGACCGACCATGATGTGATCCAGCTCGATTGATTGAGTTGATTTACTTGATTGCCCGATCATTGACGAGGAGTAGTTGGAGTTGTCAAAATTGGGTGATTTAGGCTAAGGTTTGCAGAAGCTTTGAAAGGGGTTTAGATGAGTGGTTTGGTATCGGTAGGTTCGGTTTAGATTAGAAACAAGGTAGGATAGAAAAGGTAATTGATGGAGATGGAAAATAGAACTTAAACGTCAAGAAAGTTTCAATACTATAATGAGTATCGCCCCAAGTCTTATATGGTTTAAGGTGAAAAGATGGAAACAGGAATATGGACCTTGACCCGTTACTTAACAAAGTAAGAACCGAAGGTATATTGAAATGGATGAACGCCACACCAGGATTGGTGATAAGTTTGGCAGGAGTTCAATTGACGCCACTAGCACGCTAGATAAGCCAAATCGAGGCTCGTACGAATTGGAGAGGAGAAAACCTCACAGGAACAATAGTTCATTTAATAAAATGTCAAAAGTCCTTTTATAATGAAATTTATCAACTATTTATAGAACCAGGCATGGCTAGCCGAATGGGCAACTTAATGGCTAAGAATTCAGCTATGAATATGCTAGAAAATTCTAGAAAGAAATCATTAATTTGCTGCAGTTAAATTCAGCTGAATGAGCATGAATGAAGCATTAAAAATTCGTTTCATGCTTGGAGATGATTCATGGATTGACCGAAACATCATGTTGCTTCACTAGATGCATTCATGCATTCTTAATCTTGAAGAAAGCTTAATTCCATGGATGTGCAGCCCCTTATTGATCCAACATCTCCCTTGGCTGAATGAAGCTTTAAAATGCCTTGAAAACTTGATTGGCCATCTTGAAAATACATGGAACATGCCTGAAAGGTCCCAAGGTATGTTCTTCCATAAATTCGGTCCATGAATGTGCAAATGCATGAACATTCAGCAGCCCCCTCTTGCATGAACGTCCCAAGTACTTGTGCTTCCTTAAATGCCTTCCATTGAACCTTAATTGTGCATGCACACTCCCATACGTTGCACAAAGCCGTTCATGAACCTTGCATTAAACACATCTTCACATTTAGCTCACCTACATAAACACATGAACAACATTAAATCACACAAAATTCAGCTGAACATGCATTAATATAATTTAGACACACTAATTTAACATAATAATTAACTTATGACAAATTTAATATGATCTTAACAAGACATTAAATTCGGCATTGACTAAGACACATTAAAAACATGCAATAGACTTGGACAAATTAAAACATGCATTAAAAAAAACAAATAAAACACATTTAACATAAAAAATTAATATGTCCAGATTTTAACAAATTTATTAACTTAAACTAATTAACTAATTTAACTAGCAGAAATTTATTTATTTATTCCAGAAATATAAACACAAACTAAAGTAAGCTAAAAATGTGCTCATTAAGCTAAGAACGAGCTCATTGAGCCAAAATTGAGCTGAATTGAACTCGATTGAGCTGGATCGAGTTTCATTTTGCACTTGGGCCCCTAGAGTTTAGGCCACTCTTGATGACGTCGAGTTGTGTTGAAACATGATGCAACCAAGTTCGCATCAGACCATCATAACATAGACATGTGGAAAATATTATGAATTTTCTCGAGTTTCGGAGGTAGTGCTAATCAGTACGCAACAGGTTCGATTCTTTCAATAACCTCGTACGGCCCAATAAATCACGAACTCAATTTACCTTTACGGCTAAACTGAAGAATTTTCTTCCAAGGCGAAACTTTCAAAAGTACTTTATCATTAACTTGAAATTCCATGTTTCTTCTTTTAAGATCCGCATAGGATTTCTGATGATCAAAAACTGCATTTAGACTATCGCAAATCACTTTCACTTTTTCTTCGATTTCTCGAACCAAGTGAACTCCATGTATCTTTTTCTCACTAAGCTCAGTCCAATACAATGGAGTTCTACATTTACGACCATACAAAGCTTCATATGGTGTCATCTTATTGCTTGACCAATAACTATGATTGTATGCAAATTCAACCAAAGGAAGATACTTTTCGTAGTTACCTTCAAATTCTAGTACGGAACACCGAAGCATATCTTCTAAAATCTGTATTACACATTCAGATTGACCATCTGTTTGAGGATGGAACTCGGTACTAAAATGCAATTGATTACCCAGAGCTTCTTGAAACTTTATCCAAAATCGAGATGTAAACTGGGGATCTCTATCGAAAATTATAAAGACTGGTACCCCATGTAATCTAACAACCTCAGAAACATATAAGTCAACCAATCTCTCTAAAGATAAATCCATACGTACCGAAATAAAGAGTGCAAACTTTGTTAAACAGTCAACAATTACCCAAATGACATCTTTCTTTTCAGAGATAAGGGTAACCCTGATACAAAGTCCATAATAACTCTTTCCCATTTCCATTTCGGTACCGTAATTGGCTGTAGCAAACCCGAAGGTACCTAATGTTCAGCTTTAACTTGCTTTCAAATCAAACATCTAGCTACGAATTTAGAGATATCACGCTTCATTCCCGGTCATCAGTACATATTTTTCAAGTTATTATACATTTTATTACTCACTGGATGCACAGACATAGTACCATTATGAGCTTCATGTAAGATCTTCTGTATAAGTTCCAAATTCTTCGGTACACATAGTCTGCCTTTGATTAACAAATAGTCATGAGGTCCAATTTGAAATTCTGAATCAGAAACTAATTCACACTGTACCTGTTTAGCTTGCAACTCATTATCACTTTTCTAAGCTTTGTAAATCTGTTGTAGAAATGTCAGTTTAGTGATAGAGGGTTGCGCGTGGACTAAGATCGAGTTGTCAAGTCACGAGAAACTCCTATGAACACACTAAACGCTTGGATATAAAACGAAATAGAAAATTAAGTTTAAAATCAATTAGATCTGAAACGAAAATACCCAAAACAATAAAGGATCAGCCAAGAATCAAAAAAAGTTATGAATAACTATTCTTGGAAGCCAAGAACATGAAATTGAATTCAAGAGAGACTCCAAACAGTCGAATCTAAAAAGAATAACACCAAAAATAGCAAATTAAATTCAAAGTCCAGCAAAACAAATTGAATCAGAGTTAGGATGATAGGATGACAAGATCAATTAAAAAGGATGACTAAGGAATGTTTCTTGCTGCCAAGAAGGGTGCTGATCAGATTCTTGAAGAGTATAAGTACTGGAAACACAACAAAGAGATCAAAACAAGTTAATCAATAGATCGACACAAGCAGAAAAATTTAAAGAGAAATAAACAGCAAGAAAAATAAAGATAGTTCTAAGAAGCCTTGAAATCGATAAAGATTTCACAACTCCATTCAAATGGCTCTAATCTCCCCTCCAATGTGGAACAATGGCAAGAAGAAGGCTGAAGATGGATCTCAGAATAAAAAAACATTGTTAAAACTAGTTCTAAAGAAAACTCAAGAGAAAATTCTTGGAGAAACTCAAAGAGAATTTTCACTCAAAAAGAATCTGACTTTAATGTATAATCAATGTGTTTCATAAGTGTGGCCGGCCAAGCCTTAATATAAGCCTCCTAACTATTTTCCTAACCCTATTAGGAAATCTAAAAAAAACCTAGTTACTAATTTCAAGGGGAAATTCGGCCAAGGCTTTTAATGGGCTGCTTGGGCTGAATTTCTTTACATAGGAATTAAATCATAAAGTCTAAAAATTAAAACTAGGTATTTAAAATTTTACAAATTGGGCCACTTTGACAATTTGACCTGATTTTCAACTAAGTCTAATTTAAATTTCTTGATTGGGCTTGGAACATCTTATTGGGCCTTGTCTTCAAGAATTTGGGCTTGTAATTCGTTCTCTCCCAAAATTGGTTCGTTGATGCTCGTAACTGAGATATAATGCGCCTTAGCTACAAGATTCGGTTTCTTGGACCAAGATTTCCAAGATTTGAAATCTTAATTTTCTTGATTCTTGAAATCGCTCAAAATAGTAAAATTAGACCAAGATTTGATTTCTTGATTTTCTTGAAAACAATGAAGTGAATCTTGATTTTCTTTTTCCTTCGTATACACATCTAAGGCCTTGCTAATGAAATCTTGAACGGTTCCATTTAATTTCGTACGCATTTGCCTGGCCTTTGACCTCGTTATTGGGCCTTGTTGTAATTTGAGCCCATCACGTTCTTGAGCTTGAGTTGGGCCTTTGTGACTCGTATCATTTAGCTTTTAAATCTGCTATAATCGAACCATCATCAAACAATGATAACTGGGTATTCAATGCTCGCAAAGAAAACAGAAACTTTCTGCTCCGAGCATCTACAACCACATTTGCTTTCCCCGGATGATAATCGATAATCAGATCATAATCTTTTAACAATTCAAGGCACCTGCCTTGTCTCAGATTCAAGTCTTTTTGTGACATGAGATACTTTAAAATTTTATGATCAGTGAATATATGGCACTTCTTACCAAACAGATAGTGTCACCAAATTTTCAGTGCAAATACAATAGTTGCCAATTCTAAATCATGTATCGGGTAATTCCTTTCATGTAGTTTAAGTTGTCTAGAAGTATAGAATATTATTTTACCTTCTTGTATCAAAACATAGCCTAAAACATTCAATGATGCATCACTATAAATTACAAATTCCTTACCTGATTCAGGTTGGACTAGAACTGGTGTTTCAGTCAATAAGACTTTCAGCTTGTCAAATCTTTGCTGGCATTTATCAATCCATTCAAGCTTTATATCTTTCTGTAATAACCGTGTCATCAAAGAAGCTATCATCGAAAATCCTTTTACAAACCTCCGATAATACCCAGCTAGTCTCAGAAAACTTTTGACTTTAGATAATTTTTCGGTGGTTTCCAATTAACAATTGCTAAAATTTTATTCAGGTCCACTCTGATGCCTTCTGCAGACACTATATGCCCAAGAAAACCAACTTCTTGAAGCCAAAATTCACATTTACTAAATTTGGCATACAACTATTTCTCATGCAAATTTTGTAGCACAATTCTCAAATGGTCAGCATGTTCATTTTCATCTCGGGAATATACCAAGATATCATCATTAAACAACACAACAAATCTATCCAGATACGGTCTAAATATTCTATTCATCAGATCCATAAATACTGCAGGTGCATTCGTCAAACCGAACAGCATCACAAGAAATTCATAATGCCCATACCTGGTTCTAAAAGCTATTTTTGGCACATCTGACTCTTTCACCCGTAGTTGGTAATAACCAGAATGGAGATCTATCTTTGAGAATATAGTGGCACCTTTCAACTAGTCGAACAAGTCATCAATATGAGGCAGTGGATACTTATTCTTTATTATTACTTTTTTAAGCTGCCTGTAATCAATACATAACCTCAACGATCCATCTTTCTTTTTAACAAATAAAACTGGTGCACCCCAAGGTGATGAGCTAGGTCAAGCAAAACCTCTGTCAATCAATTCTTGCAACTGTGCTTCAACTCTTTTAATTCTATAGGGTCATTCTGTAAGGTGCTACAGATATAGGAGTTGTCCCCGAAATAAGATCTATAGAAAATTTTACCTCTCTAACTGGTAGTAATCCAGGTAATTCCTTCAGAAATACATCAGAAAACTCACAAACAATCGACACTGACTTAATCTTTGATTCTGATACTTTAGTATCCAACACATATGCAAGATAAGTATCATACCCTTTTCTAACATATATCTGTGCTGATATGACTAATATCACATTAAACAAATCATTCGAGTTATCAGATTTAATACAGAGCATTTCACCATTCTGACATTTCAACACAATATACTTCTATTTACAATTTACCATGACATCATGCTGAGTTAACCAGTCCATTCCCAAAATCACATTAAATTCATCAAATGACAATAATATCAAGTCAGCAAAAAAACAGAAACCCCGTACCATTAATGGACAATTTTTACAAACTTTATCCACCATCAAATACTGGCCCAAAGGGTTTGAAACTTTAACCACAAATTCAGTGGACTCGATAAGTAAATTTTTAATAAACACTAAGTCTGTGCATATGTATGAATGTGTTGAACCAAGATCAATCAAAGCAGTAATATCAGTATCAAGAAGAGAAAAAGTACTAGTAATGGCGTCTGGTGCAAAGGCTTATTCTTTTGCATGAGTAACATATGTTCTTGCTAGTGCTCGTGCTTCAGATTTAGCAATTGAATCTTTTCTTGTACCTCGGTTATCACTCATATTACCGAGGTTATGAGGTGTTCTACCTCTCAAGGTAGGGTTGCTTGACCTTGAATTCTGCACAATATCTTTTTTAATCCTTTCCGAACAATCTTTGAGATAGTGGTGAAAAGAACCACTCCTAAAACAGGCTCCACTTCTCATGCGACATTCTCCAAAATGAAATTTATTACAATGCTTACATTTAGGTTTGGGATTCCCAACACTTTCAAAACTTACTGCGGATGGAGTTAGAGATCCCGGGTTAAAATGTTGAGAGCCTCGGTCTTTTCCAGAATACCCCACAGATGTGGTAGAGCGATCATGATATTTCATTGATTTCTTTGAAGCCGACGATTGTGACTTTCCCATAAATCTTTTACTCAGAGTCTGGGCTTCTATCTCTGCTTGCCTCTTTTATTTACTTAGCTCCTCGAGTTTATGTGCTCAGTCAGCCAGTACAAAAAAATTTTTAATTCCAAAATCCCAACTAACAACTTGATGTCTTCATTTAATCCCTCTTCAAACCATTTCCATATGGAAACTTCAGTTGGGATACATTCTTTGGCATATTTGCTTAGCCGAATTAATTCCTGTTCGTACTCAGATATAGTCATATTCCCCTATTTGAGCTTTAAAAATTCTTTCTTTTCCTGATTAAGAAATCTTTGGCTAATATACTTCTTTTTGAATTCTGTTTGGAAAAATTCTCATGTAACATATTCCCTCGGTACAATAGAAATCAAGGTAATCCACCACTAACAAGCTGAGTCTTTTAGGAGAGAAACAACACATTTCAAACAGTCAGCTTGGGTGCAGGATAATTCATCCAGAACCCTGATAGATTTTCTAGCCAGAATTCAGCCATTTATGGATCATCATCAATAGTAGCCCTAAATTCTTTTACCCTATATTTACAAATTTTATCTACCGGAAGCTTACCAGTTTTAACAGACTTTGTATCTTGTGGAGTATCAATAACCGGTTGAGAAACAGGAGGGGGAGGTTGTTGTACAACGGGATTTGTCCTTAAATATTCAGTGAACCATTCATTCATCATTTGAAATGAGGCTTCTTTAGCCTCCTCACCTCGGCCCTCAGATACGGGCCTTCTACTACTTGAAACAGCTCTTTGAACTAAAGCTTGAACATTACTCTCAACTTCTTTGGATTCAGCTCGGTTGGACGACATTACTATATGAAAAACATGTTTAAAATGGTCAGGAGATATCACACTATCACAATATTTATATAATGACATGTATAGCTAAACTCGTACTTGCTACGTTAGTCCAAGAATCGACTAAACCGTAGCTCTGATACCAATAAATGTAACACCTCTAACCCATATCCATCGTCGAACAGGGTTACAGAGCATTACCAAAGTTTATAAAACAAATATAGTTAATTTATGTCATTTACTATTCATCACTGAAACCAATCATATTTAATCATGTTGTCCCTTAAAGGCACCCTCAAGGCCTAAATTATGTGTTAGAAACAAATCGGGACTATATTGAAAACCAAGAGAATTTTTTTGCGAGATTTCAAAATTTCCTTAAGTACAGGGGTCACACGCCCATATGGGTAGGCCGTGTGGGCATTCGATGTGAGGCACATGACCGTGTCCCCAGCCCGTTTAACTCTCTAACTCGCAAAACATTTAAGTGCATGGGTCACACAGCCAGTCACACGCCCGTGTGCTAGGCCTTGTGGACAATTTAATTTTTAAAAATTAGGTGCAGGATTCAAACGGCCAAGACACACACCTGTATGCAAAATCGTGTGTCACACATGGCTGAGACGCATGCTCGTCTGTCTACCCATGTGGATGAAAATAGGCCATTTTCAAAGCCACTTTTCTCACCCAAATTTACCATCAACCTACAAGAAGACTTGAATACATTTACCAACCAATTCAAGAAATTAAAACTAAACCATAACCAATCTTTTGCACGTCATATTAGCTCATATGTTCAGTATTTAAACTTACCAATTTCACACTTATGTTGATAGGTAAATTTTATCAAATATACTAATTCACGAAGAACCTTATAATAGGACGCCCATAAGAGATGCGGTGTGCCCACAACACATGTAGGGTCACAACTGATCGGGATGATCTGAAGAGCATTGAACGGGAAGCTCGCAAGAAAAATAATAGGAAGCTTGAGAGGGCTTGTAACGGAACGCTCTTTTGAGCTATGGTGTGTCCGCAAGATATGCAGGACCACTACCATTTCGAGAAATAGAACTTGTATCCAATCAAATTTCATTCATTCAAACGGGACTTAACATTTATCGGGTATTTTCTGGATATGTGATCATATTTTTTTTATACATGGCCAATACACAATTTACATACAAATCATTCAAATCAATTTAAACATATAATTACACAATCAAGTTACACGAACTTACCTCGACACTTGTTAGTTTACGAGAGTCTACTAATTTGATACTTTTTTGTTTTCCTCGATCGAATTCTGTACTAGGTCTATCCGGATCTGTACGAGTAAAGTTAAATCAATTCAATGAAATTCATATCTAATTCACTCAAATTCACATTTTAGGCAAAAGTACCATTTTTCCCCTATACTTTTAATTAATTCCAATTTTATCCTTAGGCTTGGAAAATTAAATTCATGCAATTCAATCCTTAATTCAAGCCTGGTTGAATTTTTCATTTAACATTTACAGCTCATGTAGTTCACAAAAGTCAGAAATTTTTCGTGAATTTTACATCTTTACAACTTAGTCCCTGAATCACAATTTCATCAAAATTTACTTCACAAAACTTATTTATCTATCAATAAACTTTCATTTTCTACCTTAAATTTCAAAATTTCAGCATACTCATCCATGGCAAAAATTGTATACTTTGATAACTTTGGAAGTTGATCCCAGAATAGATAAATTAGGTTATTACGATATTGGAAATGTAAAAATTACTAAAAATGGGACATGATTGCTTACCTAATTAAGCTTGCTTGAATCTCTTTCTCTTAGCTAGGGTTTACATAAAAAATTTGGGGAAGATGATGGAATAAGATGATATTAGGCTATTATCATCTTTATTTATTTCAAATTCCAATTTAGTCCTTTTCTTTTTCTAATTTTCCATGGATGATTCATCATAAATATCTACTAACTCCATTTAATGGTCTAATTGTCATATAAGGAGCTCAAATTTTGAATTCCATAGCTATTTAATCCTTTTAGCTACTAGAACTCAAGTTTTGCATTATATAGAATTTGGTCCTTTCTATAATTAAACATGTAATCAGTAAAATTTTCGTAACAAAATTTTCATACATTATTTCTATCATAATGCAGACCATGCAATAATATTAAAATAATTTTTCTTTTTGACTCGAATTTGTGGTCCCAAAACCAATGTTCTGATTTCACTGAAAATGGGTTGTTACACATGGGTTGCAACATAGCTACACGATGCTGCTCACATGAGCTGTGGAGTATCCACAACACATGCAGGACCTCCATCATCGGTAGGATGTTCAGGACCAACACCTAAATCATGTAAACCCTAATGACATGTTATTTGTATCCTACGTATTCATAAGGTTCAAACAGGGCTCGATAATTTTCTTACATCGTCGGACATGCAGTTGGTATATATTTATGACATTTCATAACACATGTATAATTCAAATAAAAACATAATAGCACAATTTAATTTCACGAACTTACCTCGACGAGTATACGTAGATACGGAGGTGATTAATTTGAGATTTTCCCTTTGCCCCGGTCTAACTCTGTATGAGGTCTGTCTTGATCTATATGGATAAATTTAACACATTCAATATATATTTTATTCAAATTAACCCAAAATCATATTTTAGCAAAATTACCATTTTCCCCTATACTTTTAATTTCTTTATAATTTAGTTCCTAGCTCATAAAAATGGAAATTCATGAAATTCCATCACAACCCACTACGGCTGAATATCACTTAGGTCCCTAGAATGCCTTATATTTCATTTATTTCATAATTTCACCATGTAATATTTTTTATTTTTCAATTTAGTCATTATTTGACAATTTTACCAAAAATACATTTACAAAAGTTGTTTATCTAACAAAAACCATCCATTTTCTATCATCAAACTTCAAAACTCATGTACATGTATCAATGGAAAAACCCTAATAGTTTAACAGTTTCACAAATTTGTCCCTGGGCTTGTTAGATTAAGCTACAACGATCCTGAAAACATATAAATCATTAAAAACGGAACAAAAATCACTTACCTATGAGCAAGATGAAGTTTCCGAAATTAAAAGCTCCAAAATGGCTTCTCCAACCCTAACATTTGGTTGCAATTGATGAAAGGAACATGATAACTTAATTTGTTTTATTATAATTGAACTTTATTTACTAATTACTTAATTAACCTCTAAAAACATTAATATTTACACATTTGCCAAGACATGCTCATCCACTAACATATAAATGGTATAATTACCATATAAGGGCTCATAATTTAAGGTTTTATAACTAGTTAATGCTTTAACTACTAGAACTTAACTTTTTCACTTTACGCGATTTAGTCCTTTTTCTGAAATTGAGCATGTAAACGGTAAAATTTCTTAACAAAATTTTTATTATCATGCTGTAGGTAATAAAATAATAAAAAAATAAATTTTCAACTTCAAATTTGTGGTCCCAAAACCACTGTTCTGATTTCACTAAAAATGGGTTGTTACACTAGTACTAGTGGTTCGACTGGTGGTTTTGGATGGCCACGTTGTGCACATTGTGAGTGTATGCATTCTGGTGACTGCCTCAAGTTGACAAGTGATTGCTTTAAGTGTGGTTCAAATAAACATTTCCTGAGGGATTAACCAAATACAGTTGAGGTTTTACATACTTCAAGTTTGGCACCTGCTTCCACCCCTGCTAGAGGCTGTGGTCATGATAGAGGTAATGAGAGACTGATTGGGCAGTGAATTGTTGCTCACACAATTACTTCACAAGTTAATTCATGAGGTCCAGCTTGGATTTACACTGTTAGGGAGCCTGAGGATCAAGGTTTGACCAATGTTATTGCGGGTACTTTCACTTTGCAATCTACTCCATTATTTTTCGTTGGTTAATTTTGGTTATATGCATTTATATATTTTGAGTGAATTAACTTGTAAGTTAAGGATTCTTGTAGAGATAGTTCATTTAGGTATGATTGTACTTAGTTCCTTTAGGGATAGTGTGATAGTGAATAGCTTTTATCGTAGATGCCCTCTTATGATGCAAGGGCACGTTTTCTCTGTTGATATTATGGAATTTCCATTCTATTGTTTTGATGTTATTCTTGGTATGGATTGTGTAACACCCCGAACCCGAAACCGACACCGGAGTCGAACACGAGGTGTTAACTGGCTTTAGCCCCTTACAAAATTTATTTTCCAGACACTGCCCAATCTGTGTACTAGCCGCTTTAAAAATCATATCTTGAGTTTCGTAACTCAAAAATCAGTTTCGTAATTTTTCCCAGAAACTAGACTCATGTGCCCATCTATGTATTTTTTTCTAGAATTTTTGGTTGGGCCAATTAGTACAGTTTATTAGTCAAAGTCCCCCAAGTTGCAGGGGTCGACTACACTGACCTTTGTCCATTACGACTGGGATATCTCCCTGCACGGGGCTTCAATACTGTTGCCGTTTGTTTCTATGAAAACTAGACTCAGAAAGGAATCTGCACATATTTGGTACGACCCCTAATTATCTCTGGTTAATTTATAATGAATTTCCAAAGTCGGAGCAGAGAATCCAGAAACCGTTCTGGCCCTGTCCCACTAAAATCTGATTATCTCTTAATATACTGCCCATATGATCTTTTCGTTACTTCCTCATGAAAGCAGACTCATCGAGCTTCGATTACATAATTTATTCATCAATTAATTCCACTCCCACTATTTTTAGTGATTTTTCAATCTCATGACACTGCTGCTGCCAGCATCTGTTACGAAAGTAACTAGGTCCATTTCATGCCTACCCTTGATCCAATTCAATCGAACATTCGTGCCATTTTCGCATGGCTTAAAGTTTACATGCCATAATTCAAACACAACGTACTAGCTTATACATGCCAAAATGATCTTCTAAACACACTAAGAAGAAAGTACCAAAACTTGCTATCCGGTGTGATGACTTCAATGACGGCCCGACCCCGCAAAAATAGATGAGACCAAGCAACCTATAGTGGGTGACAAGGAAACATCGAGTGAGTTTATAACTCAGTAAGTCATAAGCAATGCACTACCATCTATCAACAACATTATCACAAGAGGAAACAAAATGGAACGAGACAATTTACTCTATCCATACCGAACCATACCATAGTTCCTCCAACTTATCAATTCAATTTCATATCAATTCATGCATTCACATTCTATATACTCATCAATAGGACATTGAAGCAATTTCATAAATCGATTTATTTTCGTTACAATCAAACGACTATACGACCTTTCACCCATCCTACGATAAAACTTATGTACGTGACTTCAAGTATATATGTCACATAGGTTCGAACTTACCGAGCTCAACACCAAGTATAAGCATAGCACCTATTAACCACGTGCTCAAGACACTTACCCGACCCGCTGTCCGCGATCGACTCAATAGTGTCGCACACATAGTGTCCATAATGATTCACGAATGTATATTGAGCCCGCACACTCAGTGCTATACAATCAACTCGCACACTTAGTGCCACGTAATCAAATCGCACACTTAGTGCTACATAGTTAGACTCGCACACTTAGTGCCGCATGGTCATTTCGCACACTTAGTGCCGCATGGTCATTTCGCACACTTAGTGCAACATAGTCAAATCGCACACTTAGTGCTGTACAATTTAATCCCGCGCACTTAGCGCCAATCTCATGGTCATAAATGGTTATCCCGCACGTTTAGTGCCGAGATCAACAACTCAGTACATCTTACCTCTTTTCTTTCATTCAACAATTTCATCATCACATACGTACATGCATATATATATGTATATTTATTCATTCCAATCAGCATCAATACATACACATTATGACCATTTGAAATAATACCCACTACATGCTTAATGACTTACTTTATGTTGGGTAAAATAATTCCGAGTGGGCTACTCGATGACCTTCGATTTCCCCTTGTTGGACGCCTCTCCTTTAGGTTCTTGAGCTTAAATAATACAAATAAGAGTATTCAATATTTAACTCAATAACATGAATTTATTTATCACATTCGGCAATCACACATCATTAAATTTTCAAACCAAGATGTCATTATATGACCACATATACACATATCCATATACTCAAGCTCAATAATTATAATGTAATATCATGTACCCACTTTAAGTATATTGCCGAATATACTTAATCATACATACACCTAACCAAAACAATTTCCTAAAATCTTCATATCATTTATACACTAGGCCGATTGCCCTCACCAAGTTCACCTATGTTCTTCAACAATTCCTTCATTGATCAAGCACATATTCGGCTAAGAAATGGCAATTTTAGCAACCTTCGATTTAGTACTTAACTTTTACCACATATCAAATAACTCATTTCCTTACTCATGTGACCACGTATATTCGGTCATGCATACACACATAAAATCAATTTGGAGACTCTATCAATCCCACATACATTCGGCACCTTCATCCACCATTCTACCAAGCATGTAACATTCAAACACAACCAAACTCACATTCGGCCCTAGCTCATAACAAGGTAGCCGATTCTTTTTATAGTTCAAACATTCCTCTATCATCATTCACCTAACTTTAACATGAAACCACAAAACTCACCATTTCTCATCCAACTAACATGAACAACAACCATTCCTTGAACACTTTCTCATGACCGATTGCTCATGTTATCAACAAGATTCAAGGTTTGAACATGGGCTATTTAAAACATGCATGCATCTCAAAGACAACATCAAACATACCTTAGTCTAGCAAACCACCATAGCCGATTTTCTCAAGCTCTTCCCCCTTCCTTTTTGCATTTTCGGCCAAGGATGATAAAAGATGAACAAATTTTTTTCTTTCTTCTTTAGAACATTCGGCCAAGGGGAAATGAAGAAAGATGGACACTTTTTTTTTTATTTTTCCTTCTTACTTTCACGGCAAAAGGGGAGGAAAGAAACAATTACCACCCATCCTTTCCTTTTTCCATTTCTTTATTTCCCCATACTTCTTATTATATTTTTATCCTACATACCTCACTAGGCCAACATGTTCCCAACATGTTTCCACCCATAGCATGGCCGGCCACTACATATTAGGGAGGGGGAATTTGACATGCAAGTCCCCTTTTTCTTCCACATGCACTAATAGGTCCTCATGCATTGACCTATCACATTTTAAAATTTTCTCATATAAGTCCTATTGACTAAATTCACATGCAATCGACCAAATCGAAGCTTGAAATTTTCACACATTCATTATTACATATTATAGATAATAAACATCACATTCAAACCTTTCGGTGACTCGGTTTAGCGGTCCCGAAACCACTTCCCGACTAGGGTCAATTTTGGGCTGTCACAACTCTCCCCCACTTAAGAAATTTTCGTCCTCGAAAATCTTACCAGTAAATAGGTTTGGATATCGTTCTTTCATCGAGCTCTCGGGTTCCCAAGTTGCTTCCTCGATCCCGTGTTTGAGCCACAACACCTTAACCAACGGAACCCTTTTGTTTCGCAACTCTTTCACCTCACGAGCTAGGATACGTATCGGTTCTTCTTCATAACTCATATCGGCTTGAATTTCAACCTCTGATGGGCTAATTATATGCGACGGATCAGATCGATAGCGTCGAAGCATCGAAACATGAAAGACATCGTGAATCTTTTCAAGCTCAGGGGGCAAAATCAATCTATACGCAACTGGCCCCACTCGTTCGGAGATTTCGTACGGCCCAATGAATCTCGGGCTCAACTTGCCCTTACGGCCAAACCTAAGTACCTTTTCCAAGGCGAAACTTTAAGGAACACTTTATCTCCCACCTGATATTCAATGTCCTTCCGTTTCAGATCCGCATACGATTTCTGACGATCTGTGGCTGCCTTCAAACTTTCACGGATTACTTTTACTTTCTGTTCGGCATCTTTAATCAAATCAACTCCGAAAATTTTACTTTCACCGAGCTCGGTCCAAAACAATGGTGTACGGCATTTACGACCGTACAAAGCCTCGTAAGGTGCCATCTTAACACTTGATTGAAAACTATTGTTGTAAGCGAATTCAATCAAAGGTACATACCGTTCCCATGAACCACTAAACTCAAGGATGCAACATCTCAGCATGTCCTCGAGTATCTGAATTATCCGCTCGGATTGACCATCGGTTTGGGGATGAAAAGCGGTGCTAAAATGCAGCTTGGTACCCAGAGCTTCTTGCAATTTCTTCCAAAATCACGAGGTGAATCTCGGATCTCTATCCGACACGATAGAAATAGGTACTCCATGTAATCTCACAATCTGAGTAACATACAATTCGGCTAGTTTATCCAATGAAAAATCCGTACGCACGGGGATAAAGTGAGCCGACTTAGTCAGCCTATCAACAACAACCCAAATCGCATCCTTCTTACTTGCGGACAATGGCAGTCCGGACACAAAGTCCATTGTGACTCGGTCCCATTTCCACTCGGGTATCATGATCGGCTGAAGTAACCCTGAAGGCACTTGATGTTCCGCTTTCACTTGTTGACATATTAAACATCTTGAAACAAAGTCGGAGATGTCTCGCTTCATACCATGCCACCAAAACCGACGTTTCAAGTCGTTGTACATTTTCGTGCTCCCCGGGTGAATTGACATTCGGCTACAATGGGCTTCGTTCAGGATCATCGGAATGAGTTCCGAATTCCTTGGAACGCACAAACGACTTCTAAACCTCAAACAACCATCATCATCAATCTGAAACTCCGATTCCTTGTTCGGAACACACTCAGCTCGTTTTGCAACCAATTCATCATCGACTTTCTGAGCTTCACGAATTTGATGAGTCAATAATGGTTTGGCTTTTAATTCAGCTACTAACACATTGTCAGGTAGAACAGACAAGTGTACATTCATCGCTCGCAAAGCAAACAGTGATTTCCGGCTTAAGGCGTCCGCAACCACATTAGCCTTTCCCGGGTGGTAATCAATGACAAGCTCGTAATCTTTCAACAACTCAAGCCAACGTCTTTGTCGCAGATTCAAGTCTCGTTGAGTCATCAAATATTTGAGACTTTTGTGATCCGAAAACACATGGCACTTCTCACCAAACAAATAATGTCGCCATATTTTCAATGCAAACACAATGGCGGCTAGTTCGAGATCATGGGTCGGATAATTCCTCTCGTGTGGCTTCAATTGTCTTGACGCATAGGCCACAACTCGACCTTCTTGCATCAATACGCAACCCAACCCAAGTAGGGATGCGTCACTATAAACAACAAACTCTTTACCCGATTCGGGTTGTACCAAAATTAGAGCTTCAGTCAGATGAGTTTTCAGTTGATCGAAGCTTTTCTGACATTTCTCCGTCCATTCGAACTTAACATCCTTCTGAAGTAGCTTCGTCATTGGTGTGGCTATCATCGAGAAACCTTTGACAAATCGTCGGTAATAACCGGCGAGCCCTAGAAAGCTCCGGACTTCGGTAACATTTCTCGGAGGCTTCCAGTTAAGTATGGCTGAAATTTTGCTCGGGTCAACTCGAATACCCGATGCGGATACCACATGACCCAAGAAGCTAACCTCTCTTAACCAGAACTCACACTTACTGAACTTAGCATAAAACTGCTTATCCCGCAAAATTTGCAACACTTGCCTCAGATGCTCAGCATGTTCGGTCTCATCTCTTGAATAGACCAAGATGTCATCAATAAACACAACTACGAACCGATCCAAATACGGCCTAAAGATCCGATTCATCAAATCCATAAACACCGCAGGGGCATTAGTGAGCCCAAACGGCATCACTAAGAACTCATAGTGACCGTACCTCGTTCTGAAAGCAGTTTTGGGTACGTCCGAATCTCGAATCCGCAACTGATAATAACCCGATCTCAAATCTATCTTTGAAAACACCGATGCCCCCTTTAATTGATCGAACAGATCATCAATACGCGGCAACGGATATTTATTCTTTATCGTCACTTTATTCAGTTGACGATAGTCAATGCACAACCTCATGGTTCCGTCCTTCTTTTTCACGAACAATACTGGTGCACCCCAAGGTGAGAAACTCGGTCGAGCGAAGCCTCTATCCGTCAATTCTTGCAACTGAGCTTTCAACTCTTTTAACTCGGTTAGTGCCATACGATACGGAGCGATCGAAATAGGCGTAGTTCCAGGTACAAGCTCAATACCAAACTCTACCTCCCGAACAGGTGGCAAACCCGGTAACTCTTCAGGAAAAACATCCGGGTATTCACAGACCACCGGCACCGATTCGGGTTTCTTTTCTAACTCCTTGTCATCAAGTACATACGCGAGGTATGCTTCGCACCCTTTCCTTACATATTTCTGGGCCAACATTGCTGATATTACAGCTGGCAACCCCCTTAAGTCCGCAGACTCAACTCGGATTATTTCGTTATTTGCGCACCTCAAATCGATAGTCTTGCTTTTGCAATTCACAACCGCATCATGCGCGGTTAACCAATCCAAACCAAGAATAACATCAAACTCGTTGAACGGCAAAAGCATCAAATCAGCCGGAAAACAGGATTCTCGGATTATTAGAGGGCATCTCTTACACACTTTATCAACAAGTACGCATTGACCCAAAGGGTTTGATACTCGAATTACGAGCTCAGTAGACTCAACAGGTAGAGTCTTACTGGTTGCTAAGGTTTCGCATACATATGAATGAGTAGAACCAGGGTCAATCAATGCAATCACATTAGTATCAAAGAGAGTGAAGGTACCAGTGATGACGTCGGGGGAGGTTGCCTCCTCTCGTGCGCGAATGGCATATGCTCTAGCAGGAGTACGGTTCTCGGCGCGATCGGCCGTATCAGAGGCCCCCCTCTGACTACCACCCCTGCCTCCTAATATTCTCGGTGGTCTACCTCTAGATGTCACTCCACTAGGTCTTGCACCTTGAATCTTATTCTTCTCATCCAGCTCCGTGCAATCTCTAATGAAGTGGTCCTTCGAACCGCATCCGTAACAGGCCCTGTTAGTAGACTTGCCCCAACATTCACCTAGGTGTCGTCTTCCACATTGGGGACATTCAGGTTTCTCGTGACGATTATTGCCCACACTAGCTACCGAAGTAGCTCGGGAGCCCATCGATGGTCTTGCCCTGATGGAAATTCCCGCAGTCGCCCTCGACTTATTAATGTCCTCCCTGAACTTCTTCACAGCTGAGAACGGAGCTTTACTCGTCGATCTTTTACGATAATCTCTAGCTTCAAATTCAGCCTTCCTCTTCTCCTTTCCAAGTTCCTCCGCCTTGCAGGCTCGTTCGACTAGTGTTACGAATTCCTTTATTTCCAAAATACCCGTTAGTAGCTTTAAATCTTCATTCAATCCTTCCTCGAATCTTTTGCACATAGCAACCTCATCAGCTACACACTCCCGGGCATACCTACTAAGTCTTACGAATTCATGTTCGTATTCAGATACAGTCATACGGCCTTGCTTGAGTTCCAAGAACTCCTTACGCTTCTGGTCAATGAACCGTTGGCTAATAAATTTCTTCCGGAATTCTGTTTGAAAGAAGTCCCAAGTTACTCGCTCGTTCGGGACTATGGAAATCAAGGTCCTCCACCAATAGTAGGCTGAGTCTCGCAGCAAAGATACAGCACATTTTAGACATTCATCGGGTGTGCATGACAATTCATCGAACACCCGAATGGTGTTATCAAGCCAGAACTCGGCCCTTTCGGCGTCATCAGTTACTATGGCCTTGAACTCCTCGGCCCCACGCTTCCTAATCAAGTCTACAGGTGGCTTACTCAGCCTCATAGGATCAGCGACTGATGGCCTTACAGGCTCTTGGGGTGGATTATTCAAATTTGGGAATTGTTGGACAGCCGGGTTGGCTCGGGCATATTGCGCGACCCACTCATTCATCATGGTAAAGAAGGCTTGTTTAGCCCCCTCACCTTGATTATTCGCAGATGACTGAGGTTCAACAGGCGGCGTCCCTTGTGCAGGAGCAGCCGCTACGCTCTCAACGTCATCCGCTAGGGTTCTTTCTTCATCGGGATCCATTTACTAATCAAGACAAAAACATTTCAACCGTCAGAAGTCATCACCCTTTTAAACATTAACATTATGGCATGTATAGCTAGACTCATACGTGCTATGGTAGTCCTAGAACCGACTAAACCATAGCTCTGATACCAATAAAATGTAACACCCCGAACCCGAAACCGACACCGGAGTCGAACACGAGGTGTTAACTGGCTTTAGCCCCTTACAAAATTTATTTTCCAGACACTGCCCAATCTGTGTACTAGCCGCTTTAAAAATCATATCTTGAGTTTCGTAACTCAAAAATCAGTTTCGTAATTTTTCCCAGAAACTAGACTCATGTGCCCATCTATGTATTTTTTTCTAGAATTTTTGGTTGGGCCAATTAGTACAGTTTATTAGTCAAAGTCCCCCAAGTTGCAGGGGTCGACTACACTGACCTTTGTCCATTACGACTGGGATATCTCCCTGCACGGGGCTTCAATACTGTTGCCGTTTGTTTCTATGAAAACTAGACTCAGAAAGGAATCTGCACATATTTGGTACGACCCCTAATTATCTCTGGTTAATTTATAATGAATTTCCAAAGTCGGAGCAGAGAATCCAGAAACCGTTCTGGCCCTGTCCCACTAAAATCTGATTATCTCTTAATATACTGCCCATATGATCTTTTCGTTACTTCCTCATGAAAGCAGACTCATCGAGCTTCGATTACATAATTTATTCATCAATTAATTCCACTCCCACTATTTTTAGTGATTTTTCAATCTCATGACACTGCTGCTGCCAGCATCTGTTACGAAAGTAACTAGGTCCATTTCATGCCTACCCTTGATCCAATTCAATCGAACATTCGTGCCATTTTCGCATGGCTTAAAGTTTACATGCCATAATTCAAACACAACGTACTAGCTTATACATGCCAAAATGATCTTCTAAACACACTAAGAAGAAAGTACCAAAACTTGCTATCCGGTGTGATGACTTCAATGACGGCCCGACCCCGCAAAAATAGATGAGACCAAGCAACCTATAGTGGGTGACAAGGAAACATCGAGTGAGTTTATAACTCAGTAAGTCATAAGCAATGCACTACCATCTATCAACAACATTATCACAAGAGGAAACAAAATGGAACGAGACAATTTACTCTATCCATACCGAACCATACCATAGTTCCTCCAACTTATCAATTCAATTTCATATCAATTCATGCATTCACATTCTATATACTCATCAATAGGACATTGAAGCAATTTCATAAATCGATTTATTTTCGTTACAATCAAACGACTATACGACCTTTCACCCATCCTACGATAAAACTTATGTACGTGACTTCAAGTATATATGTCACATAGGTTCGAACTTACCGAGCTCAACACCAAGTATAAGCATAGCACCTATTAACCACGTGCTCAAGACACTTACCCGACCCGCTGTCCGCGATCGACTCAATAGTGTCGCACACATAGTGTCCATAATGATTCACGAATGTATATTGAGCCCGCACACTCAGTGCTATACAATCAACTCGCACACTTAGTGCCACGTAATCAAATCGCACACTTAGTGCTACATAGTTAGACTCGCACACTTAGTGCCGCATGGTCATTTCGCACACTTAGTGCCGCATGGTCATTTCGCACACTTAGTGCAACATAGTCAAATCGCACACTTAGTGCTGTACAATTTAATCCCGCGCACTTAGCGCCAATCTCATGGTCATAAATGGTTATCCCGCACGTTTAGTGCCGAGATCAACAACTCAGTACATCTTACCTCTTTTCTTTCATTCAACAATTTCATCATCACATACGTACATGCATATATATATGTATATTTATTCATTCCAATCAGCATCAATACATACACATTATGACCATTTGAAATAATACCCACTACATGCTTAATGACTTACTTTATGTTGGGTAAAATAATTCCGAGTGGGCTACTCGATGACCTTCGATTTCCCCTTGTTGGACGCCTCTCCTTTAGGTTCTTGAGCTTAAATAATACAAATAAGAGTATTCAATATTTAACTCAATAACATGAATTTATTTATCACATTCGGCAATCACACATCATTAAATTTTCAAACCAAGATGTCATTATATGACCACATATACACATATCCATATACTCAAGCTCAATAATTATAATGTAATATCATGTACCCACTTTAAGTATATTGCCGAATATACTTAATCATACATACACCTAACCAAAACAATTTCCTAAAATCTTCATATCATTTATACACTAGGCCGATTGCCCTCACCAAGTTCACCTATGTTCTTCAACAATTCCTTCATTGATCAAGCACATATTCGGCTAAGAAATGGCAATTTTAGCAACCTTCGATTTAGTACTTAACTTTTACCACATATCAAATAACTCATTTCCTTACTCATGTGACCACGTACATTCGGTCATGCATACACACATAAAATCAATTTGGAGACTCTATCAATCCCACATACATTCGGCACCTTCATCCACCATTCTACCAAGCATGTAACATTCAAACACAACCAAACTCACATTCGGCCCTAGCTCATAACAAGGTAGCCGATTCTTTTTATAGTTCAAACATTCCTCTATCATCATTCACCTAACTTTAACATGAAACCACAAAACTCACCATTTCTCATCCAACTAACATGAACAACAACCATTCCTTGAACACTTTCTCATGACCGATTGCTCATGTTATCAACAAGATTCAAGGTTTGAACATGGGCTATTTAAAACATGCATGCATCTCAAAGACAACATCAAACATACCTTAGTCTAGCAAACCACCATAGCCGATTTTCTCAAGCTCTTCCCCCTTCCTTTTTGCATTTTCGGCCAAGGATGATAAAAGATGAACAAATTTTTTTCTTTCTTCTTTAGAACATTCGGCCAAGGGGAAATGAAGAAAGATGGACACTTTTTTTTTGTTTTTCCTTCTTACTTTCACGGCAAAAGGGGAGGAAAGAAACAATTACCACCCATCCTTTCCTTTTTCCATTTCTTTATTTCCCCATACTTCTTATTATATTTTCATCCTACATACCTCACTAGGCCAACATGTTCCCAACATGTTTCCACCCATAGCATGGCCGGCCACTACATATTAGGGAGGGGGAATTTGACATGCAAGTCCCCTTTTTCTTCCACATGCACTAATAGGTCCTCATGCATTGACCTATCACATTTTAAAATTTTCTCATATAAGTCCTATTGACTAAATTCACATGCAATCGACCAAATCGAAGCTTGAAATTTTCACACATTCATTATTACATATTCTAGATAATAAACATCACATTCAAACCTTTCGGTGACTCGGTTTAGCGGTCCCGAAACCACTTCCCGACTAGGGTCAATTTTGGGCTGTCACAGATTGGTTAACTGAGCATAAGCCTAAGGTAGAATTTGAGATGAAACGAGTTACTTTGAGGAATAGTGATGGGTTAGAAATTGTTGTTGTTGGTAAAAGACCGAGATTTTTATCTAATATGGTTTCAGCAATGAGGGCTGAGATGATGATGGGGAAAGCTTGTGAAGCTTACTTAGCTAATGTGATTAATTCAGTTAATAAGAAGTTAAGAGTTCATGATATTCGTACCGTTAAGGATTTTCTTGACGTGTTTCTTGAAGAGTTATCTGGTTTACCACTGGAATGTGAAGTAGAGTTTGAGTTTTTATCCTAGTAACGCATTGGTGTCTATTACGCCCTATCGCATGGCACCAAAAGAGCTAACAAAATTAAAGATTTAGTTGCAATAGTTGCTTAACAGAGGGTTTATTCGACCGAGTGCATCTCCATGGGGTGCACCGATTTTGTTTGTGAAGAAGAAGGATGGTACGATGAAGTTGTGTATTGGTTATATTTAGTTGAATAAGTTGACCATCAAGAACAACTATCCTTTACCTTAAATTGACAACTTGTTTGATCAGTTTCGAGGTGCAACAGTGTTTTTGAAGATTGATATAAGATTTGGGTATTATCAGTTTAAGATGAAGGAGTTTGACATCTTAAAAATTGCTTTTAGGACTTGGTATGGGCATTATGAGTTTTTGGTCATGATGCTCGGTTTAACTAATGACCCTACCGTGTTCATGGATCTAATAAACTGAGTATTCCATTCGTACTTGGATCAATTTGTGGTTGTCTTCATAGATGACAAAAGAGTTCAAAGAGTTAAAGATTCAGTTGCATGAGTTGCTTGATGGAAGGTTCATTCAACAGAGTGTATCTCCGTGGGGTGCACCAGTTTTGTTTGTGAAGAAGAAGGATGGTACGATATGGTTGTGTATTGATTATCGATAGTTGAATAAGTTGACCATCAAGAACAAGTATCTTTTGCCTCAAACTGATGACTTGTTTGATCAGTTTCAATGTGCAACAATGTTTTTGAAGATTGATCTAAGATCTAGGTATTATCAGTTGAAGGTGAAGGAGTCTGACATCTTAAAAATTGCTTTTAAAACTCAGTATGGGCATTATGAGTTTTTGGTCATGACGTTCGATTTAACTAATGCTCCCGCCGTGTTCATGTATCTAATAAATCGAGTATTCCATTTGTACTTGGATCAATTTATGGTTGTTTTCATAGATGACATTTTGGTGTCTTCTCATTCTAAGCAGGATCACGATGCCTAATTAAGGGTTGTTTTGCAGATTTTGTTAGATAAACAATTGTATGCGAAGTTGAATAAGTGCAAATTTTGGCTTAAGAGGTGACATTATTAGGCCATGTTGTGTCAGTAGATGGAATCCATGTGGATCCAAAGAAGATTGAGGCTATCTTAGATTAGAAGCCTCCTAGGAGTGTTACCGAAGTTCAAAGTTTCTTGGGTTTGGCTAGTTATTATCGTAGACTCGTTGAAGAGTTTTCCCTTATTGTAGCACCATTAACGAAACTACTTCAGAAGAATGTGGTGTTTGGATGGACTGGCAAAAGGCAGAAGAGTTTTGAACAACTTAAGGCAGTGTTGACTGAGGCACCTATGTTGATTCAACCAGAGCCTAGAAAAGATTTCGTTGTCTATAGTGATGCTTCATATTTGGGTCTTGGTTGTGTGTTAATGCAAGAAGGAAAAGTTGTGGCATATGTTTTGAAATAGTTGAAGATACATGAGTGGAACTATCCAACTCATGATTTATATATGGTGTTTGCGCTTAAAATATAGCGTCATTATTTGCATGGTGAGAAATGTGTCATTTATAATGATCAGAAAAGCCTTAAGTACCTCATCACCCAAAATGAGTTGAATTTAAGGCAAAGGCGTTGGATTGAGCTTTTGAAGGATTGTGATTGTGTGATAGAGTATCATCCTGGCAAGGCGAATTTTGTTGTTGACACTTTGAGTAGGAAATCGATGACGGAGTTGAGAGCTATGTTTGCATACTTGAGTTTAGCTAGTGATGGTGGTTTGTTAGTTAAACTTCAAGTGAGGCCGACTCTTCCACAGAAGATTAAGGAGAAACAACCACTAGATGAAGAGTTCCTTAAGAAGATTCGATAGGTTGAGCAATGTGTTAAGGGAGATTTTGATGTTGATAGTGATGGTATATTAAACTATTGAGGTAGGTTGTGTGTGCCACATGATGTGGATTTGAGGCAAGTAATCATTACCGAGGCGTATAGTAGCCCTTACGTTAGGCATTTTGGTAGTTAAAATGTATCAGGATCTTCGAGAGATTTATTGGTGACTTGGTTTGAAGTGTGATGTTACAGATTTTGTGGCTCGATATTTAGTTTGTCAAAAGGTGAAAGTTGAACATCAATTTCCTTCATGTTTGTTGCAATTGATTGCGATCCCTGAATGGAAGTGGGAAAGGATCACCATGGACTTCGTCTTGGGTTTGCCTCTGACCCCGACGAAGAAGGATTCTGTGTGGGTAATTGTTGGTCGGTTTTTGAAGAGTGCGTATTTCTTGACAGTGCGTCCCAATTATTCTATGCAGAAGTTGGCAGAGTTGTATATTTTTGAAATTGTACATCTTGATGGAGTTCCAGTTTCTATCATCTCAGATAGGGATCCGCTTTTTTATGTCAGGGTTCTAAAAGAGTTTGTAAGAGGCTTTGAGGTTGAAGCTTAGTTTCAGTACGGCTTACCACCCCCAAACTGATGGCTAGCCAGAGAGGGTAATTCAAGGTTTAAAAGATATGTTGTGAAGCTATGTGATCAAGTTCAGTGGTAGTTGGAAGCGATATCTGTCCTTAGCAGAGTTTGCTTACAATAATACTTTCCAAGCAAGTGTTCGCATGACACCATTTGAGGCGTTGTATGGTAGGAAGTGTAGGACTCCTTTGTGTTGGATGGAGTTGGATGAAAAGAAGGTTGTTGGATTGTATTTAGTTTAATAGACTGAAGAGAAAGTGAAGCTAATTTGTGAGAGGCTAAAAGCAGCAACGGATAGGTAGAAATCTTATGTGGATTTGAAACATCGAGATATCGGGTTTCAAGTCAGAGATAAGGTGTTCTTAAAATTTTCACCATGGAAAAATATTTTAAGGTTTGGAAGGAAGGGTAAATTGAGTCCAAGATATGTTGGACCTTATAAAGTTGTCGAGAGGATTGGATCGGTAGCTTATCAGCTCAAGTTGCCACCGGAACTTGAGTGAATTCATGATGCCTTCCATGTGTCTATGTTGCGAAAGTATCGTTCAGATTTGTCGCATGTTATGCCAGTAGAGGAGTTCGATGTTCGACCTAATCTCACTTACGAAGGGGAATCGATTAAGATTCTAGCTCAAAAAGAGAAGGTTTTACGAAACAAGAGAGTTTTGTTGGTTAAGGTTTTATGGCGCAACCACAAAATAGAAGAGGCATCAATATCCTTATATGTTTAGCTCAGTTAAATTTCAAGGACGAAATTTTTTATAGAAGGGGAGAGTTGTCACACCCTGAAATTGGGCCTAGAAGTTTCAAGGGTATTTTAAGAATCTTAGCCCAAATGTATTCAAAAATTCGTAAGCATGGTAACCGAAAATTTTTTCGACAATGGCTTGTAGGAAATTAAATCAATTTTTGAAAATGAGTTTTAAAGACCTCCAATTTTAAAATGGGATTGATTTGTAAAAGGGACAAAACTTAGAGTTTTTATAAAGCAGTTTTACCAAATTTTAAAATTCACCCTAAAATTCCCCCACTACAATTTATTTTTTACGTTAAAATATTCCTCACCCCTTATTGCTATCCACAGCTCTCTACAATCTCCCCACTCAATTTTATTTCACAAACCTAAATCCTTTTGAATCCTACCACCTTCCAAATCATTAAACCTCCATTGAATCTCAAGAAAATCACCCAAAAACACCATAAATTTCTCTATTGTCAAGCTTGTGGGCTTTTTATATTGTTGATCAAATGTTTGGTTTTTCATCAAATAAGGTAACGATTCGATTCCTAATTAGTTTTAAATGTTATATGGTCTGTTAAACTGAATTTTAAGCCATTAAATCACATGTTTGAAATAAAAGTAAAAAATTGGGTCATTAATGGTGGATTTCAGGATTTTTAATAAAAGTATGGTTTCAAAGTGATTTTCAACTTGTTTTAACATGATTAGAAGGTTTGTAAACTTACTCTGAAGTTTTGTTAAATACTTCCCAAGTTTTAATAAATTTTCGTAAAAATAGCCATTGTACATCGAAAAATTTTGATACTGTAAATTGAGGGATTTTGTGTAGTTTAAAGGTTGGGAATTAGTCGTATAGGAATATATAGATGAATGGAATTCATTTCATGTAAAAAAATTAAGTGTAGATTGAGATATTCGAGTTTTACGTTTTCTATGTCGAAGGTTTTGGTTAGAAGAGAACTTAGCTTAGGCTTATGTTTTTTATTATTTGAGGTAAGTTAGTGGCTGATTTCTGGTTGTGTATTTGTGTGGTTTATCTTGTCGAAGCGTTAGAGTTGGTAGAACCTTCAACAAGTAAAGACAAAGGAAAAGAAAAGCTTGTTTGAGCTTCCGGCTTTTCAGCGAAAAAATATTTGGTGAGTGTTTTGGAATCACTGCTTGTAGATGATTCATTGTGTAAACCAAGAATTTAGAGGTAGATTAAACCCTACTCTAAATTATAAGTGTAATTTTTCTTGTACCAAGATTCATTATGATATATGTGTGCTTGTGCAAATGTGAAAATATGAATAAATATGTGATGTTCTAACATGTGTTAAAAGCTTGTGATGACTATTGTGAAAGTGAATGTGTGGTCATGTTATTCATGCCAAGTGACAGTGATTATATTGTGCTAAAGGAATGTGAAGTGAATATGTGCTAAAAATCGGTAAGTAAAAGTGTGATAATAATGTTGATATTTTGGCCTTGTGACCTTATGAGACAGTTAGATATAGTTGGCAAGGCATAAGACTGTGAGTACTCACTTTTGTGTTGTGATTTTGGGGAGTTGAGGCTTGGGATAGATTAGGGGAGATAAGGGAATGTGAGCTAAGCCCTATTCACTAGGATATGTTTGGTGTGTGTTGGAGAGTGTTAGCTATATTCTTCACTTATGAGACATGTTCGACTCTATGAGTGATTTGGTCTATTGGAGATCTGTGTATCCGACGAGTGATGATAGTGCCCACATTTATGTTTCTTAACCTTAAGTGCCACATTATCATTATTTATGACTACTATGTAAAGTGATATATGCTTAAAAGCTAATGTGATACCATGAAAATGAACTAATATGTTATGCATGAGTAAATTTAATATGACACTAAGTTTGCGACTATTATAATTTTGCTATATAGTTGTTGTTAATGCATGATGACTTGTTTGTTGTGTAGTTATTCCGAGCATTCATTGAACTTGTTAAGCTCACGCACTCCTTTAAAACCATTGTAGATAAATAGTGTCGATGTGAGCGGTGTGGTTTTCAAGGGGTGATCTAAGCCAAAACTTTAGTAGCTTTTGTAGGCGTTTATTTGTTTATTTATGTTTAGGGAATAAAGGCAATGTGGTAGACTATATGTTGGTTTATGCTATGTTTTTTTTAAAAGTTGTTTACATGTTTATTTAGCTTAAAACCTATGGACTTAAAGTATGTTTTACTGGTTTCTTGCTTAGTCATGATTTTGATGCTTTGGACTGTTATTTCGGACTTTTTGGTGTCCATTTGGTGAAGTGAATGATGCATAATAATTGGATATTAGTTTCTATGGATTATAAGCTTGTAATTGTCGTATTTTTATGGTCAGGAGTAGAGCTATCAATATTCAAATTTTAAAAATGATACCTCTGAGATTTTTGAAAGTGCAGAAAAATAGTCTTGTAATTTGGTATCGATATTTTATTGCAAGTATCGATACTTGGGGTAAAATTATCAATACTTTAACAATGGTAACGATAGTTTTTGAGACTTGGGTTTTTAAATGAGAAATAGTAAGCAGTTTTCGTATCGATTTTCCAAGCGGTATAGATACCTCTTGAGAGAAATTTTTCTAAGTGGTCCAAATGCATGTTTAATGTTATTTATATGTTCACTCGATTTATGCTTACCATGTTTTAATTATAAGTAGAGATTGTATGACTTATAATTCATACAATTGTTAAACAAAGAAGGCGTTTGTTTAGTCATGTGACAGTGTGTAATGTTTATGATGCATGAAGATGGTGTAGCATTCTAGTATTCGGGCTCAGTGACCGGGTCGGGTATAAAGTGTTACAATTTTATTTATATACATAGAAAAAGAAACTGAAATAATAATGACAATGACTTATACTAATAAACAAGGTAAAATTAGTATGTGATTACAATCATCTCATGATTGGTCTTTGGGCATACTCTAAAAATCTCCCACTAGCACTAAGACCAATCTATCATATATCTAATATTGAGTGTCTTAGTGTGACGATCATGCTTCTACTGTGTTAGAGGCTTTGTTAGTGGATCAGCGATGTTGTCATCTATTGGTACTCTACATATTTCCACATCTCCTCGATCAATGATTTCTTGAATAAGATGAAAGCACCTAAGTATATGTTTGGCCAGTTGGTCAGATCTGGGTTCCTTTGCTTGACGAAGTTTTATAATGTCTGATATGCTAGGCACAACCCCTAATTTAGATATGAACTTCTTGATCCAAATAGGCTCTTTTACAGCCTCTTTGAACTTTTCCAACTCATAGCGCCACCATTAAGATAAAACATAGAACCTGATTGTGATCATGAATCATCCTTGTCGGTTTGGAAACTAGCATCAGAATAACCTTTTACAGTCAAATCTTCCTCACCTCCATATATAAGGAATATATCATTAGTCCTTCTCAAGTACTTAAGGATATTTTTAACTACGACCTAATGACTTTCACCAGGATCTACTTGGTACCAACTCGTCATGCTCAAAGCATACGATACATTTAGATGGGTACATAGCATGGCATACATGATAAATCCAATAGTCGAAGCATATGGAATCTTACTCATACGTTCTCTCTTGTGAAGTTGAAGGACACATTTCCTTCGAGAGTGAAATACCATGTCTCATAGGTAGAAATCCTCTCTTAGATTCTTCCATACTTAACCGTTTATGTAATTTATCTATATATGTACTTTGGCTTAGACTTAGGAGTCGTCTTGATTTATCTCTATATATTTTGACTCCTAATATGTATATAGCCTCACCCAAGTCCTTCATAGAAAAATAACTTACTAACCAAGTCTTAACAGACTGTAGGGTAGGTATGTCATTTCTTATGATAAGTATGTCATCTATATATAGAACCAAGAATACAATAGTGCTCCCACTAATTTTCTTGTAAACACAAGGCCCATCTTCATTTTTGATAAAACCAAACTCTTTGTGTAACAGCCTGGTTTTAGCTAAATCAAAATAGTAGTTTCGAAACTAAAAATCTGAGGTTGGAAAATTAGTTTAATATTATTTTTGGTGTTTACAGCATGTGATGATATATGTGTGAAAGTTTCGTAATATAATTTTATCGTTTAATAGCTCAATTTGAGAAAAAAAGACTTAATTGCATAAATGCAAAAGTGGCATTCTATATATTAAATGTGTTTAATTGCTATGATTTATTAAACCAAAGGTCCTTATGATGATATTAGACCATTGGTTGTGTAAGTTAACATTTACAGACAACCATTATATATATTTAATGTTATTTCATTAAGGTTAATTAAGTAATTTTTTTATTTAAGTTTAATTAAATTAAAACAAAACTAAAATTAAACTTCATTTCATTTTTCTTTGGCTAAATATGGTGGAAGAAGAAAAAAATTAGTTCATTTTAGGGTTTGGTCAATTGGGAGCTTAATTGGTAAGTGTTTTGAGCTCAATTTTTGATGATTTTTAGGTTTTTGAGATCGTTGCTTTGTATTATAGCTAGCCTATGCCTTAATTTTTGAAGTTGTTAATGTTTTTGTGAAGTGCCATTGATGAATATTTGAGCTTTTAAATGTTTGATGATGAAAAATTGATATTTGTTGATAAATTCTCATATTTGTTAAGTGATTTTTGACAAAAATGTCAAATAGGGATTTATTTGTGAAAATGTGAAAATGTGTGGTTAAATGTGTGAATAAATGATAAATATGAGCTGATATGTGCACTAGAAAAATTTGGCTAGCTTAGGAAGGTATTAAATTGCATGAATTTTGTGTATTTGCAAAATAGGGACTAAATTGAATAAATGTGGAACTTTAGGGGCTAAAGTGTAAAAATTCCCAAATATGTGTTTGTGGACTGAATTGAATGATTTGATGAATAAATGAGTCAATTTTGAATGTATATAGATCAAGAACGAAAGAAATCGAATTTAGATTGGGGAAAATAAAAGGTTATCAAATAGTCGATCCATTCCATTTATCCCGAAAACAAGGTAAGTTCATAAGTAAATATATGTTTTTAAATATAAATATATATATGTTTTATATATTGCCGAATTTGATTCATATATGGTTATTTATTGCCGAATTGAATTGTATATATATATACTTATATTGTCGAATTGAATTATATATATATTGCCAAATTGAATTGTATAGGTATACACCTATTGCCGAATTGAATTATATATATACTTATATTGCCGAACTGAATTGTATATATATTTATATTCTCGAATTGAATTGTATAGGTATACATCTATTGCTGAATTGGCTTGTATATGTATTTATATATTGTTGATTTGATTTAAGTATTGGATGACTAGTTTCGTGCATGAATTGATTTAATTATGAAGTCAAAAGCCTCGAATGAACCTTAGGAAAAGTATAGGATACTGATGTCATGACATTATGACTTTCGGGGTGTAATTTCGTGTGAGACCATGTCTAGGACATTGGCATCAAAGTGAGGAAACATGTAAGACCATGTCTGGGAAATTGGCATCATTTATGATTCGTATAAGACCTTGTCTGGGATAATGGCATCGATATGTGTTAACTGGTAAGACTATATCTGGGATATGGAATTGTACGAAGCTTACATGATTTTCGAGTATCGTTAAGAATTTTGAATGGTTCAACGGGCAATGTCAAATCGAGACCCAAGGTGAATTTGTGAGCTACATGGTTCAAGTATGTGTGAAGTTTATATGTTCATAAAATATTGACGTAAGTTTAGTACTTAATGTGGTAGTATGAATTTACATGAGTTAGTTGAATGTATATGTGTTTGAGATTTATTTAAATCCAATCTATTTATATTGAATTATAAATATCATTGAGATGATTTATTTGCTTATGGCTTACTAAGCTTCCAATGCATACTTTGTGCATTCTTTCATTATTTTATAAATTATCGAAGCTAGCTCAGACTCGAGGATCGTCGGGAAACGTCATCACACTATCGAACATCTTGTTGGTACTTTTGAAGCTTTGCATATATGGTATATGGCATGTATAGGCTAGTGAACTTTTGGTACGTTTGAATCGTAAATTCTAGCTATGTGAGTTGGCCTGGAAATGGTGTATGTGATGAATTGCATTTGGGATTATGATATGAGATGAACTATGGTAATTGATGTGTGCGTATTATGGCTAACTGTTTAGCATGTTTATTATGATAGGTGATGCCCTTGAATTTGTTCAATTTGGTTTAGATGACTTGATGATCAAATGATGCAATGGTATGATATTAAGATGATAGATTGGTATTTAGATGAGGTATGAATTTGTTGTTTAAATATTGAGAAAATGAATGTTTGAACCTAAGATGAATTGATGAATATAGCAAGTTAAATTGATATACTTTTGAATTAGTTTGTGGACATGAAATGACTGGTAAATGAATGGTTATAAAATGGTATGAATTGTGCATAGAATGAGTTGTTTAGGCTGCCTATTATTATGTGAAAAATGGCATGAATTTAAGGAGGTTTAGGTATGCTCGAAAGGTGTGAACTCTGTAACTTAGAAAAATTTTATGTTTTTCAGAAATTTTTATATGTGATCGCTTTAGTCCCAAACCACTTCTAAAGCATGTTTAAGGTATTGTAGACCTATTTAAGGGACATTATGTATGTTAATTAAATGTTATGTTTGATCGGTAATACCTTTTAATCCTAATCTGGCGACTGGCACCGGTAAGGGTTATTACAATTTGATTGGTATCAGAGTTACGGTTTAGTTAGTTCTAGGACTAACGTAGCGCGTGTGAGTCTAGCTATACATGCCAAATATATAAATAACGACAGTGTGATGATTGCTGACAATTAAAATGTATTTTTGTATAGTAAATGGATCCTGATAGAGCTGTAGCTGACGATGTGGAAAGTAATACACCCACTCCAACTTAAGAGGCAGTGCAATCTGATTCTAGAGTTTTTGTTAGTAGCCACGAAGGAGAGGCAAAGCAAGCCTTTCTCCAAATGATGAATGAGTGGTTTACAGAGTTCGTTCGAACGAATCTGGCTGTTCAACAACCTTCACCCCTACAAGTTCCTGTGATACCTCAAGTTACTGATCTGATGCGATTAAATAGGCCTCTGGTTAATAAAATTAAAAAATATGGGGCCGAAGAGTTCAGAGCTGCTGTTGATGATGATGCTGAGTGAGCTAAATTCTGGCTTGATAATACGATTCGGGTGTTCGATGAATTATCTTGTACTTCTGATGAATGTATCAAATGTGCTGTATCTTTGTTAATGGACACTGCATATCACTAGTGGAATACACTAGTATCAGTGGTTCCAAAGGAATGGGTTACCTCGGAGTTCTTTCAGATTGAATTTCGAAAGAAATATATCAGTCACAGATTCATAGATAAAAAATGCAAAGAATTCTTTAAGTTAAAATAGGTTCACATGATAGTGACAGAATATGAACGGGAAATTGTGAGACTCAGCAGATATGCCCGAGAATGTGTTTCAACTAAAGCTATAATGTGTAGAAGATTTGAAGACAGTTTGAATGAAGACATTAAGCTGTTAGTCGGGATTCTAGAAATAAAAGAGTTTGTGGTACTCGTCAAGTGAGCATGTAAAGCTGATGAACTTGGAAAAGAGAAAAGAAAAGCTGATTTTGAAGCTAGAGATTCGCGAAAAAGATCATCGAGTAAGTCATTTCAGTCAGCATCAAAGAAGTTCCGAGATTATTTTAGCTATTCAAAGGCTACTGTGGGTTATTCTAGATGAGATCGAGACAGACCACCTGTGAGCTCGAAAGCTACTTCAATAGCTTGTGTTGGAAATGTCAGACCAAATAAACCTGAGTGCAAACATTACGGTAAACAACATCCTGACAATTATAGATTGAATGATCGAGCTTGTTTCAAATGTGGATCCTCAGATCATTTCATCCATGAATGTCCTGAGTTGGCCGAGCAAGACACAATACAGAATACGAGGCCGAGTAACTTTGCAGCTAGAGGTAGACCACCTAGAAACACAGGTAATGTAAGTGGTAGCCAGAGGGGAACTAAAGATACTGCTATAAGATCTGAAGCCCGCGCACCTGCCAGAGCTTACGCTATTCGTGCTCGCAAAGAAGCTTCGTCTCTAGATGTTATTACCGGTACTTTCACTCTTTATGGTATTAGTGTTGTTGCATTGATTGATCCAGGGACAACTCATTCTTATGTACATGAGACTTTAGTATCCAGTAACACTTTGCCTGTAGAGTCTATTGAATTTTTTATTAGAGTATCGAACCCCTTAGGCAGGTGTGTTTTGGTTGATAAAGAATGCAAGAACTGTCCGTTGATGATTCAAGATTTCTGTTTTACGGCCGATCTGGTGTTGTTACCATTTCACGAATTCGATAAAATTATGGGTATAGATTGGTTAACACTGCACAATGCTATTGTAAATTGCAAACAAAAGACGATTGATTTGAAATGTCAGAATAATGAGATTATCTGGATTGAATCAGATGATTTGAATAGTTTACCAGTAATGATTTCTTCGATGTTAGCTCAAAAATATGTGAGAAAGGGTTGTGAAGCTTACTTTGCCTATGTACTCGACTCCACAGTGACTGAAAAGAGGATTGAATCAGTACCAGTTGTGTATGAATACCTGGATGTGTTTCCCGAAGAGTTACTAGGTTTGCCACTGATTAGAGAAGTTGAATTTGGTATTGAGTTAGTGCTGGGAACAACTCCGATATCGATAGCTCCGTACAGAATGGCACCATCGAATTAAAAGAGTTGAAAGCTCAGTTGCAAGAGTTGACAGATAGAGGTTTTGCAGGACTGAGTTTTTCTCCCTAGGGTGCACCGGTTTTGTTTGTAAAAAAGAAAGACGAAACTATGAGAATGCGCATTGATTACCGACAGCTCAATAAAGCGACTATCAAGAATAAATATCCCCTGCCACGTATAGATGATTTGTTCGATCAGCTGAAAGGGGCTATAGTGTTTTCAAAGATAGATTTGAGGCCTAGTTATTATCAGCTGCAAGTTAAAGACTCCGATGTGCCGAAATATGCTTTTCGAATGAGGTACAGACATTATGAGTTTCTAGTTATGCCTTTCGGACTAACGAATGCACCTACTATTTTTATGGATCTAATGAATCGGATCTTTAGACCGTATTTGGATAGATTTGTTGTTGTGTTTATAGATGAAATCTTGATCTATTCTTGTGATGAATCTGAGCATGCTGAACATTTGAGAATAATGTTACAGACATTGTGAGATAAACAACTATTTGCAAAGTTTAGTAAATGTGAGTTCTGGTTACGAGAAGTTGGTTTCTGGGGCATATTGTGTCAGCATCGGGTATTTGAGTCGATCCGAGTAAAATTTCGGCAATATTGGATTGGAAGCCTCCGAAAAATTTTTCTGAAGTCTAAAGTTTTCTAGGACTTGCTGGTTATTACAGACGATTCGTAAAGGGTTTTTCAATGATTGCAACTCCGTTGAGAAAACTACTTCAGAAAGATGTTAAGTTCGAGTGGTCAGACAAGTGCTTGAAAAGTTTTGATCAGCTGAAACCTTTATTGACTAAAGCTCTAGTGTTAGTACAGCCAGAATCAGATAAAGAATTCGTAATCTATAGTGATGCATCGCTGAATGGTTTGGGCTGGGTTTTGATGCAGGATGGCAAAGTCATAGCTTATGCCTTGAGACAATTAAAGCCAAATGAAAAGAATTACCCGATGCACGATTTGGAATTAGCAGGTATCGTGTTCGCGTTGAAGATTTGGCGTCACTATCTGTTCGGTGAGAAATGTCATATCTATTCAGATCACAAGAGTTTGAAATATCTGATGACTCAGAAAGATTTGAATTTGCGACAACAAAGATGGTTGGAAGTGTTAAACGATTATGAACTAGTGATTGACTACCATTCGAGAAAGGCCAATGTTGTTGCTGATGCTTTAAGTCAAAACTCCTTGTTTGCTCTCCGTGAAATGAATACTCAGTTGGCTCTATTTGATGATGGTCCGAATGTAGCTGAGATGAAAACGAGACTGTTGTTTCTATAGTAGATTTGTGAAGTTCAGAAAGTGGATAAAGAAATATTAGCAAAACGAGCTCAATGTTATTCAAACCCTGATATAAAATTTCAAGTTGATGCTAATGATTGTTTGAGATTCAAAGGCCAGATATGTGTTCTGAAAAATTCAAAGTTGATTCAGAAGATTTTAAATGAAGCTCATAGTATTCGTTTGTCTATTCATCTCAAAAGCACGAAAATGTATAATGATTTGGAACAACTTTACTGGTGGTCTGGTATGAAACATGACATCTCAGAGTTCGTTTCTAAATATTTGATCTGTTAGCAAGTTAAAGCTGAGCATCAGGTAGTGTCTGGTTTATTGCAGCCGATTATGATTGCTTAGTGGAAATGGAATAGAGTGACTATGTATTTTGTATCGGGATTGCGCCTATCTCCGAGAAAGAAAGATGCGATCTGGGTTATAGTTGACAGATTAACAAAATCAGCTCATTTCATTCCAGTACGAACAGACTATTCACTTGATAAGTTAGCTGAGTTGTATATTTTCGAGGTTGTGAGATTGCACGGATAGAGATACGAGGTTCACATCGCGGTTTTGGAAGAAACTGCAAGATGCACTAGGTACAAAGCTACACTTCAGTAGCACTTTTCACCCACAGACGGATGGACAATTGGAGCAAGTTATTCAGATACTCGAGGATATGTTACGATGTTGCGTTCTTGAGTTCGAATGTACGTAGGAAAAGTATTTTTCGTTGATTGAATTTGAGTATAATAATAAGTTTCAATCGAGTATTAAAATGGCACCTTACGAAGCTTTATATGGTCGCAAATGCCGAACACCTTTGTATTGGACTGAGCTCAGCGAGAATAAGATTCACGGGTCGATTTGATTAAAGAGACTGAACAGAAAGTGAAAGTGATTCATGATAGTCTGAAAGCAGCGTTACATCATCAGAAATCGTACGCAAACTTGGAACTAAAAGATATTGAGTTTCAGATTGGGGATTGAGTGTTTTTGAAAGTATCTCCGTGGAAGAAAATACTTAGATTTCGCAGAAAAGGCAAGTTAAGTCCGAGATTCATCGAGCCGTATGAAATTATTGAGCGTATCAGACCAGTTGTTTATAGATTGTTTTGCCACCTGATTAGAAAAGATTCATAATGTATTTCATGTATCGGTGCTACGACGATATCGATTAGACCCATCACACGTTATTTCCCCTATCGAGATTGAAATTTAGTTAGACTTATCGTATAGTGAAGAACCGATCCAAATTTTAGCCCGTGAGATCAAAGAGTTGAGAGATAAGAGAATTGCACTTGTAAAAGTATTATGGCATCGACACGGGGTTGAAAAAGCTACGTGGGAACCCGAGGATGCTATGAGAAAGCAATATCCGAACTTATTCACTGGTAAGATTTTCGGGGAAGAAAATCCCAAAAGGGGAGAGTTCTAACAGCCCGGTTTTAGCTAAATCAGAATAGTGGTTTTGGAACCACAAATTTGAGGTCGAAAAATTAGTTTAATATTATTTTTGGTGTTTACAGCATGTGATTATATATGTGTGAAAGTTTCGTGATTTAATTTTATCGTTTAATAGCTCAATTTGAGAAAAAAAAGACTTAATTGCGTAAAATGCAAAAGTGGCATTCTATATGTTAAATGTGTTTAATTGCTATGATTTATTAAACCAAATGTCCTTATGATGATATTAGACCATTGGTTGTGTAAGTGGACATTTATGGACAACCATTATATATATTTAATGTTATTTTATTAAGTTAATTAAGTAATTTGTGATTTAAGTTTAATTAAATTAAAACAAAACCAAAATTAAGTTTCATTTCATCTTTCTTTGGCCGAATATGGTGGAAGAAGAAAAAATTTAGTTCATTTTAGGGTCCGGTCAATTGGGAGCTTAATTGGTAAGTGTTTTGAGCTCAGTTTTTAATGATTTTTACGTTTTTGAGCTGGTTGCTCTGTATGCTAGCTAGCCCATGCCTTAATTTTTGAAGTTGTTAATGTTTTTGCAAAGTGCCATTGATGAATGTTTGAGCTTTTAAATGTTTGACGATGAAAAATTGATATTTGTTGATAGATTATCATATTTTGTTAAGTGATTTTTGACAAAAATGTCAAATAGGGATTTATTTGTGAAAGTGTGAAAATTGTGGTTAAATGTGTAAATAAATGATAAATATGAGCTGATATGTTCACTAGGAAAGTTCGACTAGCTTAGGAAGGTATTAAATTGCATGATTTTTTTATTTGCGAAATAGGGACTAAATTGAATAAATGTGGAACTTTAGGGGCTAAAGTGTAAAAATTCTCAACTATGTGTTTGTGGACTGAATTGAATGATTTGATGAATAAATGAGTTAATTTTGAATGTATATAGATCAAGAACGAAAGAAATCAGATTTAGATCGGGGAAAATTAAAGGTTATCAAATAGTCGATCCATTCCGTTTATCCCGAAAACAAGGTAAGTTCATAAGTAAATAGATATTTTTAAAATTAAATGTAAATGTTTTATTTATTGCCGAATTGAATTGTATAGGTATACACCTATTGCCGAATTGAATTGTATATATATACTTATATTGCCGACTAAATTGTAAATATATACTTACATCTATTGCTGAATTGAATTGTATATATATACTTATATTATTGAATTGAATTGTATATATATACTTATATTGTCGAATTAAACTGTATAGGTATACCCCTATTGCTGAATTCATTTGTATATGTATTTATATATTGCTGATTTGATTTGAGCATTGGATGACTGGTTTCGTGCATGGATTGATTTAATTCTGAAGTCGAAAGCCTCGAATGAACATTAGGAAAAGTATAGGATACTGATGTTATGAAATTATGACTGCCAAGGTGTAATTTCGTGTAAGACCATGTCTTGGACATTGGCATCGTGTATGATTCGTATAAGATCTTGTCTAGGATAGTGGCATCGATATGTGTTAACATGTATGACCATATCTGGGATATGGCATTGTACGAACCTTACATGATTTTCGAGTATCCTTAACAATTCCAAATGGTTCAACGGGAAATGTCAAATCAAGACCGAAGGTGAATTTTTGAGCTAAATGGTTTAGGTATGTGTGAAGTTTATATGTTCATGAAATACTGAGGTAAGTTTAGTACTTAATGTGGTAGTATGAATTTACATGAGTAAGTTGAATGTATATGTACTTGAGATTTATTTAAATTCAATATATTTGAATTGAATTATAACTATCATGATTTATTTGCTTATGGCTTACTAAGCTTCCAAAGCTTACTTTGTGCATTCTTTCATTATTTTATAGATTACTGAAGATAGCTC
Organism: Gossypium hirsutum; assembly: GCF_007990345.1. NCBI lineage: Eukaryota > Viridiplantae > Streptophyta > Magnoliopsida > Malvales > Malvaceae > Gossypium > Gossypium hirsutum. The sequence continues at coordinate 37,389,200 of NC_053446.1, read as the reverse complement.
GAACTCGGGGATCGTCAAGAAACGTCATCACACTATCGAACATCTTGTTGGTACTTTTGAAGCTTTGTATATATGGTATATGGCATGTATAGGCTAGTGAACTTTTGGATTGTTTGAATTGTAAATGGTGTATGTGATGAAGTTGCATTTGGGATATGATATGAGATGAAACATGGTAATTGATGTGTATGTATTATGGCTAAGTGTTCAGCATTCTTATTATGGTAGGTGATGCCCTTGAATTTGTTCAATTTGGTTTGGATGTCTTGATGATGAAATGATACAATTGGTATGATATTGAGATGATAGATTGGTATGTAGATAAGGTATGAGTTGGTTGTTTAAATATTGAGAAAATGCATGTTTGAACCTAAGATGAATTGATGATTATAGTAAGTTAAATTGATATACTTTTGAATTAGTTTGTGGACATGAAATGAGTGGTAAATGAATGGTTATAAAATGGTATGAATTGTGCATAGAATGAGTTGTTTAGGTTGCATATTATTATGTGAAAAATGGAATGAAGTTAAAAAGGTTTAGGTATGCTCGAAAGGTGTGAACTCTGTAACTTAGAAAAATTTTAAGTTTTTCAGAAATTTTTATTTGTGATCGGTTTAGTCCCAAACCACTTCTAAAGCATGTTTAAGGTCTTGTAGACCTATTTAAGGGACATTATGTATGTTAATTAAATGTTATGTTTGATTGGTAATACCTCTTAACCCTAATCTGGCGACAGACACTGGTTATGGGTGTTACAATTTGATTGCTTCATTAAAATAAAGATTCCAACTTCGAGAAGCTTGCTTTAATCCATAAATGGATCTTTGTAGCTTGCATATCTTACCAACATCTTTTGGATCGACAAAACCTTCAAGTTGTGTCACGTACGCATCCTCTTCTAGTTTCCCATTAAGGATAGTTATTTTGACATCCATCTACTAGATTTCATGTTCATGAAATGCAACTATTGCAAGTAAGATCCGGATGGATTTAAACATAGCAATAGGATAAAAGATTTCATCATAGTTAATTTCATGAACTTGGCGAAAACCTTTAGGAACTAATCATCTTTTGTATGTTTGTACATTACCATCCATGTTAGTTTTCTTTTTGAAAACTCGCTTGCACCCTATGGGTTTAACCCTTTTAGGTGGGTCAACCAAGATCCATACTTGATTTTTTGGCATGGAATCCATCTCAGACCACATGGCCTTAAGCCATTTCTGAGAATTTGGGCTCGCCGTCGCTTTTTGATAAATACTAGGCTCATCTTGATCAATAAGTAGAATATCACCATGTGTGGTCATAAGAAATCCATATCTCACAGGTACATAGTGTTCTCTTAAAGATCTTCGTGGTAGTTGTGTTTCGGAAATAGTTGATTGTTCCACAACAACTTGTGGAACCTATTGTTGTTCAATCTCTAGTTTAGTGATCTATTATTGTTCTCGAATTTCTTCATGTTCTATTCTTTTATCACTTCCTTTTCTAGAGACAAACTCTCTTTCAAGGAAGACTTCTGTCCTAGCAACAAACACTTTGTTCATGGTAGGATTGAAGAAATCATATCCTTTAGGTTCCTCAGGATATCCCACAAAGATGAACTTTTGAGATTTGGGTTCGAGCTTAGTAGACATCTGATGTTTAACATAAGCTTCACAACCCCAAATCTTTATGAAAGACATACTAGGAAAATTCCCATTTCACATCTCATATAGTGTCTTTTGAACCGATTTAGATGGAACACGATTTAGTATAAAAGCAACTATTTCAAGTGCATGTCCCAAAAGGAAGTAGGAAGATCAACTTGACTCGTCATTGATCAAACTATGTCTAAAAGTTTTTGATTTCTCATTTCAGAAACTCCAGTCCACTATGGAATTCCAAGAGGTGTAAGATGTGAGACAATCCCAGATTCCCACATTCCTCCTCAATTTGAACGAAGTGCCTTAATACTTTTACCTAATTGGTTTTGTATTTCATTTTTAAATTCCTTGAACTTTTCAAGGGCTTCAGATTTATGGCGCATAAGATAAATATAAACGAATCTACTAAAGTCATCAGTGAAAGTAATGAAGTATTGAAAACTTCCTCTAGTTTGTGTGTTCATTGGTCCACATACATCACTCTGTATTAAGCCCAATAAATCACTAGCTCACTCACTTTTACTATCAAAGGAATTTAGTCATTTTACCCAAGAAGCAAGATTCACATATATCCAATTGTTCGAAAACAAAAGAATGCAAAATCTCATCTTTATGGAGTTTTGATAAGCGCTTCTCACTTATATGGCACAAACGACAATACCAAAGATAAGCTTGATTAGAGTTATTTATTTATGATATTTTAGTATTTATGTTATAAATGGGTCTATCTTGATCTAAAATGTAGAGGTCATTTACTAATTGTGTCGAACCATAGAAAACATTATTGAGATAAAATGAACAACAATTATTCTTAATAATTATCTGAAAAGCAATTTATCTAAACAAGAAATCAAAATAATGTTTTTAGTCAAACTAGGCACAAAATAACAATCCTCCAAAATTAAATCAAGTCCACTAGGCAATGATAAAATATGTGTTCCTACAATTAATGCAATAACTCTTGCTTCATTCCCAACTTATAGGTCCACATCTCCTTTAGCCAGATTCCTACTCCTTTGCAGTCACTATATAGAGGTACAAATATGAGAACCACATCTGGTGTCTAATACCCAAGAAGTAGATGTATAAATTAATATCAATAACATAAGTACTTGAAACGGACGTTCCGTTTTCCTTTGCCTTCTTAACCTCTTCAAGATAGGCAGGGTAGTTCCTCTTCCATTTTCTGGTCTTACTGTAACATCCTGAAATAGGGCCTAAACAAAATAGTGGTTGTAAAACCATGAATCCAAGATAAAAAAAAGTTTATTGTGATTAATTTTTATGATTTACCGATTGATTGGATGCACGTGTTAGAAAATCGATAAGAAATTTCAGCGATTGCATGTCTGAATTGCATATTAGGGTTTAATTGCAAAAGTGGGTAAATATGAGCTTTAGATGATAAAGGATTTAATTTAAGTGCATAATTGAAGTAGAGGTCCTTAAATGGTAACTAGACCATTAGATTTTCATTGACAAAATTGGGCATGCATAGATAAAAATAACTAAAGTTTTAAGAAGGGCATTTTAGTCATTTGGTAATAAAAAGAATTAAAAGGGCAAAAAAAAAAACAAAATGTGCTCATCTTCTTCCATAAGGGTCGAATCTTCAAGGGGAACCATAGCTAGGGTTTCTTCACTTTCTGAAGCTCATAGTAAGTGTATCCAAGCCCCGTTTTTAATGTTTTTTTTACGTTTTTGGAGTCCTCGTAGCTCGGTTTAGCTTATTCTACCATTAATTCATGTTAGGGTTCATATTTGGAAAAATACCCATAGGTGAAATTTGTTTATTTTGATGTTTTATGATAGAATATGAAGCTTTAAATTATGTTAAACAACTTTTGCTAGGCGATTTTAAGTGAAAACGAGTAAAATGACATAATCGGTAAAAATACCTAATGTTCATAAGTAAATGTTAGAGTGGGAATTTGATGTTGCCATAGAAGGGAAAGATGTTCAGAATGTCATAAAGTATAAGAATAAGAGATGAAGTTTAATTTCCGAGCTTTGGGGCAAAAGTGTAAATATGCAAAAGTTTATGGGCAAAATTGTAATTTTTCCAAAGCTCGAGTCAAGGACTGTTTTGATTAATGTGAGTATTAAATAAGCTAAATTTTCTATTATAGATCAAGAGGAACGAAATCCAGAGTTAAACCAAGGAAAGAAAAAGGTTGAGGACTAAGTTGCTAGATTTGATCGTATTTTGTACCGAGGTAAGTTTACGGTAAATAAATGCAATATTTCAATAATTATTATTAAAGTTTTTATTTTCCAACAATTATGTACTTATTTCATGAAATTATTGAATGTTGACTCAAGTATGAAATAATAGAGAATCAGTGTTAAAAAGTCCCGTTGAAACATTAGGAATGTATCGGATACAAATGTCATGACATTAGGGGAATGAGACCCCATTGTAAGACCATGTTTGGGACATGGCATTAGCATTATTGAGGTTATGAGAGGTCCCACGTAAGACCATGTCTGGGACATGGCGTTGACACCGAGATGAGAGGTCCCCTGTAAGACCATGTCTGGGACATGGCATGGGCACCGATATGAGAACTCCAATGTATGACCATATCTAAAATATGACATTGGCAGTACATGAAACATCTCATTAAGAACATGTCTGGGACATGGCTTTGACATGTTATTATCAAATAGAAGACCCGAGTATCCTTAGTATTCCAAGTGGTTCAATGGGGTAGTAAATAAACTATGTTACATGAAAATTCAGATAAAAGCATGATAAATAGATTCAGGTGAGTTATAAGGGTGAAGAATATCTCAGTTATCAATTGAGAAAGAAATTTCAACAAGGGAGGAGTAAGTTATATTCATGAGTTATTTAAGTAAGCAAGTAAGTAAATAAGTTAGAGAGTAAGTAAATAAGAAAGTAAAGATCATGATACTTGATAATAATTTATGAGTATAATTATTTATGATAAATGTTGTTATTTATTTGCTTGTAAACTTACCAAGCTTTGCACTTACTCCCTTTATTTTCCTTTTTTTTATAGTATCGCCAAGTCATTTCAAGGATCGTAAGGACGTTGGAGATCGTTTCACACTATCAATAAATCATCTCGGTATTTTGTGATTCAAAATGTTTTAAGTTATGGCATGTATAGGGACTTAGTCATTTTGTGTGTGTGTCCTTATGATATGGCTAATAAATAGCATGTAAATACTCGATAATGATTAGCTATTGAAATGACTATTAAGAACATGTTTTGGTGTTATGTATGCCTAAATGATAGTTAATACAAAGAAATTATAAAAGAGTAAAAATTTGCAATGGAACAGTTTTTTGACAGCAGCATTGATGTGATTTTGAAAAATTACCAAGGATAGCAAAAATGGAATTAGAGAGTGAATGAGATATAGAATTAAATCTTATCGAGTCTATTTTCATATGAAGAAACAGTGTAGGAAAAAGAATTTTATATTTTGTAATATTTGAATTTTAGTGAGACAGGGTCAGAATGGTTTTTGAAGTCCCCTATTCTGACTTTAGGAAATCATTAAAAATTGTACAGAAAGAATTATAAGTTATAATTTATATTTATAGATTCCTTATTGAGTCTATTTTAAAAATAAACAAACGAGAACATTATACAAATTCTGTATAGTGAGCTAATTGATTTTTAGTGAATAGAGGTCAGATTCATCAGACAGTGAAATAGGGGAGACTATAACGAATAAACTATACTAATTGGCTACCCCAAAAATTATAAAAATTTTATGATAAGAAGATATATGAGTCTAGTTTTAGGGAAAATTTACAGATCTAAATTCTGAGCTTTGTAACTCGAGTTATAATTAAATTAGTGATTGTTACGCAAGTGGATTATTTTATTGTGAATAGTTAAATAAATTATTTTGATTTGTTTAAGTATTCGGAAAATTTTTAATGTTCCCAGTTTGGACCCGAACCTTTTTTTTGCATGTTTTAGGGTCTCGAGGGTCTTTTTTAGGGACATATTAATTGAACGTGAGTGAATTAATTTTAAAAGCAAATTTTTATGCTCCAAACTAGTAAGTTAAGTCAAGTAACGCCTCGTGCTCGACTCCGACAACGGTCTCGGGTAAGGGGTGTTACACTTACCACAATGGAAACATTTTCCTTCATTAGCAATTCCTTTTTTAGGTTTCAATACCACTTTTCCTTTGTGGGGCTTGGTTTTGCCATTATCCTTAGGCTTTTCCTTAGCCTTAGCTTTTCCTTTACTTTTGTCCTTGTGGACCATTAAAATGGGATTTAGGCCCAACCATTTTCATGTTACCTTCAGTAGTTTGTAACATGCAGAGCAACTGTGGCAAAGTCTTATTAATTTCATTCATGCTGAATTTAAAGACAAATTGGCTAAAACTATTAAGCAACGATTGCAGGATAACATTAGTGGCCAATTCCTCTCCTAGAGGGAATATTAGTTTTTCCAGGATTTCAATATAGTCTATCATCTTGAGAATGTGAGTTCCCATAGGAGTTCCCTCCACCATTTTGCATCGAAATAGATCTTTAGTGGCCTCATACCTGTCTTGCCGTGCTTACTCCTCATATAATTCCTTGAGGTGTTGGATCATATCATAGGCAACCATATCATTATGTTGCTTTTGAAGCTCAGGAGTCATGGTGGCAAGCATTAGACATCCTATGCTTAACATGTCATCAAGATGCTTCTTATAGGCATCCTTGTTAGCTTTAGAGGTATTAGCTGCTGGTTCATAAGGAATGGTTTCTTCAAGGACATATAATTTCCGTTCTTATTTGAGCACAATCCTCAAGTTACGAAACCAATCAATGAAGTTCAAGCCATTCAACTTGTCATTCTTAAGGACCAATCGCAATGATAAAGAACTTATGTTGTTTGCCATAATTAAGCTACAATAATAAAATATGCTCATGACTACATTTACCAAGTTTATTATAATCATTAAAAGGACTTTATTAAATGATGCTCCCACTATTTTATTCAAAATTAATAACCCTCATATTTTAATTTTGGAAAGACTTTCTCTAAAGTTTTCTAGTGGGTAAAGGATCTATATTTCACCTTTCTTAAGTCAGCTTTGGTTGTACTCTGAAGATTATGGTTACTTAGGTAAGCAACATTTGCTAAGTACATCACATGTAATTCCTCTATTTTGTTCCAATCATCTCATGATTTATCCAAATCTCTTATCACTAGATATCTAATCCTATTAGAGTAACCTAGTTAAGTTATTAACCAATATCATAATCGGCGAATATCACTTGCTAATTCTTTGCGTTTGACCAAGATAGATACATGTACTTGGCTTTAGTAGAACCCATATTGTATCAATCGAGGCTTTAACGATGGTAAATATTGGAAGTCAATCTTAACTTAATATTTTATTGAGGGATTTTTAAATTAAATTAATCTCACCATTAATGATCAACATTTGTCCATTTAATCCTTTACTTGATATTATCAATATCTTATAACATGCATGCTAACATTTAATCAATTGTATCATATACAAGAAAAATATAAAGTAGTAAATAAATACAATGGTTATAACCCATAAAACTAAGGAGGTTCCTCTCAAGCCAATGGAAAAACTATAGGGAATCCTAAGGGTTTATACCACTTCTCAAGCTTCTTTTCCACTTTAGGTAGCCCAATCTTCTTTTCCCCTATTTCGTATGAACTCATACAATTTACAATTATAAAAACTCATTTTACATAAGAGGGAGTAAGATGAGAAGAAAAGTACAAGAAAAATATAGAAAGGCACAACACGCAGGCTCTATTTATAAAATTACAACCTTTGCAAATAATAAATTAAATGAATTATCAGGATATAGCCAAGCATTTCCGAACACCGTTCATATCAAACATAGTATACAAAATGTATCACATAGAATCGCATCAATCAATAAATTTAATCCCAAATCCGTATCGTACAAGTGGCTCGATACCATTGTTGGGACCACTGGTATACCCCGTGACGCAGCGAAAAAAATATTTCAGCGGTCCACAACGAAGGATCCATGTATGAGGAACAAATCAGGTTGAAATAGGGTTGAAAATATACCTTCTTTACTAAAAATGTTGAAAGGATGTTGCTGATTCGATGTTGATTCTAAGCCACAATGAAAACGTCCAGGCCTCTACGTAGTCCACCCTATCAAAAATAAATAACCACTTTCTCTTGAACTTTTTAGAGAGAATTAAAAATGGTTGTTAGATCTTTTAAGTTATTAAATTGGTAACCTTAACACACTAAGGGATTATCATCTTGTTATCCTCTTTGATATCACATATTAAAAAGGAAAACCATGATTATTCTCTTATTAATATAAAAGGCAAATGAAAAGTTAGAAAGGAGAATTATATTCTTTCCAAAAGAATATAAGATTATTCCCTTATTAATAGAGAAGACAAATAGAAAGTTAGAAAAAGGAATTATATTTTTCCCAAAATTAATTAATATAAATATTTATATTAATAAATTCGGTAAAATATATACAATTAATATTTTGTATGAATCAAATTCATATATTAATTATATTCTTTCCAAAAGAATATTAATTTCCATATCTTTTATGTTTTGACTGAAATTAATTACTATAACTGTTTATATTAAAAAATTTGGTATACGACACAATGAAAATTTTAGACTCGGAAAAAATTTACTAGAGCAGGAACTTACCAGAATATGTAAAATAGGCTAAAAAATATGAATCGGATAAAATTTTTCTCGTAGGGTTTTCATATTTTTTTAAACCTAAATCGTCTTTTCCTTTTCCTTTTTTTCGCAATTTTTTTCTTTTTTTTTTAACAAATTGAAAGATAGATATGAACTTGAATCAAGAATTTGAACTATAATACCAAATGATGTGATTTCTCGAACCTGAAAAGAACCTCGATAATATGTTAATGAGACTTGTACCCGAAGTTAGAAAAATTCACATTTGAAACGGGTTGTCTTGATCAGGAACAAATAAAGGAGACCATGACCCGAGCTGTTTGGAAGATTTAAGGAACCGTAGTTATATGGAACCTGACTCGCTCAAACTTGTCAAAATACTCGAACCTTGGTTAAGAATGTTTATTGTCGACACACTCCGGAAAGGGGTGAGAAGGGGAGTGATAAGACATGGGTGAATGCCACAAAACCTAAGTTTTGATAAGTTCGAAAGTTCGATTAAGAACCGAGAGAGAAACTCTCATAAATATGTTTGTATTAAAAAGTTGATTACCCTCTGACAATGACATGAGAGAACATTTTATAGACCTAAGCATACTATGGGTCACATTTGGCCATTAAAGAGTTTCATGAATGAAAGACCGTTCACATTATATTCATTCATGTATTTCCCAAATTCAAAGAATGTTTGGAAGGTCACATGCTTCCTCTCTTGACCGTGCATGAATCCTTAAGATGGAAGGTGATACGAGTCATAAAGGCCCAATCCAAGTTCAAGAACGTGATGGGCTCAAATTGCCACAAGGCCTAATAACGAGATCAAAGGCCCGACAAATGCGGTCCAAACTAAATGGGACCATTCAAGAGCTTGTTAGCAAGGCCTTAGATGCATACACGAGAGAACAAGAAAATCAAGATTCACTTTCTTGTTTTCAAGAAAATCAAGAAATCGAATCTTGGCCCAATTGTAACACCCGGTACCCGAGACCGTTGCCGGAGTCGGACACGAGGGGTTCACAGACTAAATTCGCTTACTATCGCAGTCCATTTTAAAATTTTCCAGGCAGTTGGCTAACTGCAACACTGTCACCTTAAAAATCATATCTTGAGTTTCACAACTCGAAAATCAGTTTCGTAATTTTTCCATGAAACTAGACTCATATGCCCATCTACATATTTTTTTCTAGAATTTTTGGTCAGGCCAATTAGTACAGTTTATTAGTCAAAGTCTCCCATGTTACAGGGATCGACTACACTGACCTTTGCGCATTACGACTTGGATATCTCCCTGCACAGGGCTTCAATACTGATGCCGTTTGTTTCTATAGAAATTAGACTCAGAGAGGAATCCAGACATATATGGCATAGCTCATAATTATCTCTGGTTAATTTATAATGAATTTCCAAAATCGGAACAGGGAATCCAGAAACCGTTCTGGCCCTGTCTCACGAGAACCTGAATATCTCTTAACATACTGTCCATATGATCATTTCGTTACTTTCCTATGAAAATAGATTCATCAAGTTTCGTTTACATAATTTATTCACTATTTAATTCCAATCCTACTATTTTTAGTGATTTTCCAAATCTACATCACTGCTGCTGCCAGCATCTGCCTTTAAGGTAGACTTTACCTATTTCATAGTTTCCATGATTCAACTAGCCCTTTTTGCATAAATAGCACAAATCATGATAGCGATTAACCATTCCATACCAAATGATTATAACATTATGCTCGAACATATATAAGCCATTTTCGCATGGCTATATACATTAACCAAAGTATTCTTCCGCCACTAGTCTATTTTATACATGTCATAAGACAATCCGAAACATAGCAGTACCAAACAGTGGATAGTGATAGTGTGACTAGTTGCTGACGATCCCCGAGCCTGTAGCTTCGCAATGAGATCTATAAAATAGAGTAAACAGAGTAAACGGAGTAAGCATTACAATGCTTAGTAAGTTTTAAGCAGTGGCAATAGATAACAAACAAATTATAACCTAGTTGTTCGTATTTTTATTTCACTCTTCCTTCGGGCATACCATCCCTTTTCCGAATACGCACATCTCATCATATACAATAGGCAGATAAACTTTCACATAAAAGTGAGCTCATGTGACATAGATATATCGTATGATTTCACATCACCCCTCACACTGATCCGATGTCACATAATCATAAGAATAGTCTCATAGATTGCTCTCGTATGCATCACATAACTACCTTATGATTTAGTGCAAATCAAGCTCACATATAAACTTGGAGTACATACCTGTTTAACCTTTCGCATTGAATATATTTATAAGCAATTCTTATTACGAAATCTTACCCGGACATAATCTCCACACGAAGTTATCGGGTCTTACCCGGACAAAATCCCCACACGTAGTCATCGGGTCCTTAGAACTCGGATATAGTACGAGCACGAAGCTTAGGGACATTAATCAGTGATAATATTCTCGCATAAAGCCTGCGGGGTTTTAACCCGGATATAGTACTGACACAAATGCCCTTCGGGACTTATCACATTTATGCACTTTCACATCCATCACATTGGCCACTCGGCCCTGTCACATATATACACTTTCACATTCATCACATCGGCCATTAAGCCTTATCACGCATATACACTTTCACATTCATCACATCGGCCATTAAGCCTTATCACATATATATACACTTTCACATTCATCACATCGGCTATTAGGCCTTATCACACATATACACTTTCACATTCATCACATCGGCCATTAAGCCTTATCACATATATATACACTTTCACATTCATCACATCGGCTATTAGGCCTTATCACACATATACACTTTCACATTCATCACATCGGCCATTAAGCCCTATTCACATATATACACTTTCACATTCATCACATCGGCCATTAGGCCTTATCACACATATACACTTTCACATTCATCACATCGGCCATTAAGCCTTATCACATATATATACACTTTCACATTCATCACATCGGCTATTAGGCCTTATCACACATATACACTTTCACATTCATCACATCGGCCATTAAGCCCTATTCACATATATACACTTTCACATTCATCACATCGGCCATTAGGCCTTATCACATATATATACACTTTCACATTCATCACATCGGCTATTAGGCCTTATCACACATATACACTTTCACATATGGGTTTAATCAATAACTTATAAGCAACTAAAACAAGTTTATCAAGGTTTACAACACAATCTCAAATTCAGCACAAGCTGTTTTTCCTGAGCAATAGTCACTAAATTATTTATAACTGGAGCTACAAAACTCCAAATCACTTTCCGTAAATTTTTCCTGAATATAGACTCGTATGTCTTCCATACATAAAATTTCCAGAATTTTAGGTTTGGCTAATCAATACCAGATTTTTCTTAAATTTTCCCCTGTTTCACTGCTTGACTAATCTGACCACTCTTCACTACGAATCAAATTTCTCATTATCAGAAATTCCTTTGCTTGCACGGTTTCTTTTATAAGAAACTAGAGTCATTAAGCTTTAATTTCATGTCTCGTTCAGCCTCTAATTCAAATCCATGAATTTATGGTAATTTTCTAAATTCATGTTACTGCTGCTGTCCTGAGCAGGTTTATCACAATTTTACTCTTCTGACATATCCTTTCAGCACTTCATAATATCATATCCATTTGGCAACATATCATATCAATAACTTACCTATACTTCATAATAACCATTAGGCTATATGCATAAAGATTTACAATAGAGTTATGATTCTATTAATATGTGCTTAACATATCATACTCAATCACATTATAGGCTTTAATACTTAAAACTTACCTCGGATATTTTGAATAGTTATGGATAGACTACTCCATTGCTTTCTCTTTTCCCCTATCTGATTTCGACACTTTCTGCTCTTGAGCTTGATTTAAAACAAATAGATTTATTCAATTACTTATCAATTAAGCAATTTAATTTAATACATATATATCATATATTTAAGGTACAAATGACCTTACTAACTAGCTATTTAAACATCATACATATGCCCTACTCATACAAAATCGAATATATTACTAGGCTACACTCAACAATTACATTTATCCCCATATAATAGATTAAAACTATCAAGGGACATTTTACTAACTTATTACCTTGCATATTTGAATTTAATAAACTAATTTACTAAATTAATGAATAATAAATTTTAACTTAACAATTTCATAACCACACATGATTATCATATCTACCAATTTGGCCGAATACTTATAAGATTAGCATTTTGCAAGTTTTCAAATCACTTCCAGAGCCAAATATCATTATAAATTAAGATATACTTTCACACATCTATACAAGTTTACAAAACCACATTTAACTTCATATATCATCATCACTTATTTAGTAGAATATGCAAGATCAAACATATCTTTACAAATATATATTTATTTATATATACATATGTGGTCGAAATTACAAGTTCAATTGGAACACTCCATAAATATTTACCTATATAACCGGATATACCAAATTCATTATATCATTACATAGGTACATATCTATAAGACCGAATATATAAGGCTCAATATATCATCACATATGGCCGAATATTACTAAACTCAAGCCACCATATTTTTACCCCTTAAGTCACACCCAAAAATCACATTCGGCACTTCTCTTCCAAAATTTTTCCAAGTCTTCAAATTCACTTACAAGCTCATTTATATAACATATGAAACATTTAACAATTATTTTATCAATAAAATAGCATGACCGATTACCTATTTCTCTCCCTAAATCCAAATTCGGCATATTGAACAACCCAAATGCTAACCTATCCAAGTTCGGCATATTCAACAACCCAAATGCTAACCTCAACGTTTAAGTTAAAATAACAAGTAACTTAACACATCCAACATAATTTTCCAAGCTAATGACATCAAAGCTTCAACTAAAATTTCAAGCTTCTTAGCCAAATTTCAAACTTCCAAATAGCCTAAATTTAATCCATGGAATAGGTAGAATTCAAACAAATCATCCAAATTATGCATACATTTCTAAAGGTGGCATTAAACATACCTTCTTCTAGCAATCACCATAGCCGGAACTCAAACAAAAAATTTTATTCTTTTTCCTTTCAAGTTTCGACAATGGAGGAACAAGATGAATTACTTTGGTTTCTCCTCCCACTAACCAATTTCCCCCATGGCCAAATGCTCAAGACACCATGAAACTAAAAATTTTGTCATGGGCTATGTAATGAACTTAATACCTAACTCAAAATATGCTAAAAAAAAATCCATAAGCTAACATGAATTTCTCACCTTATTCATGACTTAGAATTGCCGAATGGTTGCTCCCTCTCTCCCTCTTAGAATCGGCCAAGAAGAAACAAGAATAAAGACTTGTTTCTTTCACCCCTTTCCTTCTTTTCTTTACTTTATTTCTAACCTTTTATTTTATTCCATCCTCCATACTAATATGGCACCTAGTTAATTAAAGTTAATATAAAATTCACACTTGACTATACAATTTGTAGCATGGCCGGCCACTACCTATAGTTTGGCTAATTTGACATGCAAGGACAAGAACTTTCCCACATATACTAATAGGCCACTTTAGCACTTGCCTAGCATATCTCTAAATTGTCTCACATAAGTCCCTACTAATAATTTTCACATACACTGACCAAATTGAAGTATGAAACTATCACACAAGCATTTACTCACATCATAAACACAGAATATAACCTTTAATTATTTATAAGACTCGGTTTCGTGGTCCCGAAACCACTTTCCGACTAGGGTCACTTTAGGGATGTCACACCAATTTTGTTGTTCGAAGAGATTTCAAGAATCAAGAAAATCAAGATTTCAAATCTTGGAAATCTTGGTCCAAGAAACCAAATCTTGCAGCTAAAACGCATTGGATCTCCATTACGAGCGTCAACGACCAATTTTGGTAGGAGATGGATCACGAGCCCAAATTCTTGAAGGCGAGGCCCAATAACCAAAATCCAGCCCAATCAAGAAATTTCTTCATACTTAGTTGAAAATCAGGCCAAAATGTCAAAGGGCCCAATTTGTAAACATCTTACTTGTTTAATTTAATTTTTTAATCTTTAGGAGCATTACATGTAAAATTCGGCCCAAAACAACCCATATAAGTGCATGGCCGAATTTACCTTGTTATTTTATTAATTAGGTTTAATTTTTTATTAGTTACTTGTGAGATTAGGATTTGTTGGAGGCCTATATAAGCATTGGCCAGCCACCCTTTGTAAAAACATCTTATTATTATTTTTTCTATCAAATTTCAGATTTGTTGAGTGCAGAATTTTCTTTGGGGTTTTCTCCAAGAATTCTCTCTTGAGTTTTCTTTAGAAGTTGTTTTAACAATCTTTTGATTGTGGGAGCCATCTTCAACCTTCTTCTTGCCCTCGATATTCTTTGGAGGGAAGATTAGAGCCGTTTGAAGAGATTTGTGAAATCTTTCGGGATTTCAAGGATCTTTAGGACTTATCCTTTAATTCTTGCTATTTTCAATTTCTTTCTTTACTTTTCTTTGCTTATACTTGTGCCGATTTCTCATCTAATATTTTGCTGTTCTTGTTTGTTTTCCAGCATTGATTAAACTCAAGATCTCATCGTTTAAGTTATTCTCCTATTGGCAGCACCCATTCGAACCCAATAATCCCCAATTCCTAGGGTTTGGCCGATTGGATTTCTTTCAATTTGGGAATCAAATTGATTGCTGGAAATTGGGCATTCTTGGCCGAATCAATTCCTTGGCAGATTCGCATCTTTTCTTTCTTCTCAATTTCGTTTGATTCATCGATTCTATTTTTTTTCTTCTTGCTGCTCTTTTAATTGAATTTGGGAATTTTAAATTCAAATCTGATTCGGTTTAATCTTAATCTTTGTTTTTGATTTCAGATCTGTTCGTCTAGGATCTTTCGTAGGAGTTTCTCGTGACTTGGCAACTCGATCTTGGTCTGCGTGCAACCCCGTATCATTTGATATCAGATTTTGGGCGTTTTGGGTGTTCTTGGTTGATTTCTAAACTGATCTCTATTTTTTAAAGCAAAAATAGCAGTTTTACCCAGAAAAATTGTTCAAAAAAATTTATTTGAGTGGGTAAACGTTGTCCGATTGATCTGAAATTTTACATACATGTTTTTGGCACTGTGATTGACTATAAAAAAATTATTTCCGCAAAAAAGTCAGTCAAAAAAGTCAAAAAAATCAAAAAAGATGAAATTCAATAAAAATTTTAAAAAAGATTCAGCAGGTTTAATTTGGTGCCCAAAATTTCCAGATAAAAAATTCAATATATAAGGACACTCCAGATTTAATTTCGTGTTTTTTGGAGATCGGGAACACCTCGAACGAAGTTGTCAAGGTACTCCGCAGTTTTTCGGGTTTTCTGTTTTCAGCAATTTTTATTGATTCTTAGCTGTAGGTTTTCATTTGTTTACCTTTATTCTTCCTTTACGTTATCTAACACCTTCTTGTTTCTTGTGTTAGTAGGATTTAAACGTGTGCACAACTTCTTCCTCGGTGCAACACGAATCAATTGGTGTCTCGTCAGTTTTTGGCATCCTAGTGCAAATTAGGATTCTTTGGTAGTTTGGTTCACACTCTCTAATTGGTTGATATAAACTCTGATA
Source organism: Gossypium hirsutum (assembly GCF_007990345.1). Taxonomy (NCBI): domain Eukaryota; kingdom Viridiplantae; phylum Streptophyta; class Magnoliopsida; order Malvales; family Malvaceae; genus Gossypium; species Gossypium hirsutum. The sequence goes on along the minus strand of NC_053446.1, from coordinate 37,373,208 downwards.
AAGAACTCACAAGATTGAATTCGACCTCATTGAGAATTTGATTTTTTCTTTTTGAGTGATTAACGGTGAGGTTTGATAACTTTTATTTTTGAGTGTTGAGTGTTTTGCAGGTTTTAAAAAAAATGTCTACAGGTGATAATAATAGTGACATATTTAAAAAATTTCAACAACAGTTGGATGAACAGGCTGCTGCTCTTCGAGCTTTGACTCCTACCATCAATGAGGTGCGATTGAATCAAGAACCTCAATATCGAGATCCAATCAAAGAAGATAGGGATAACCAACCCCAGAGGCGCGGCCCTCGACGTGTCACTAGAATGGATGATGATTTTCATGATCGTGGGCAACCTTCTTTGGCAAAACCGAAATTCACAATTCCCCAATTTCGTGGTAAGAATGATCCTGACACTTATTGTGAATGGGAATCTAAGATTGAACTTATGTTTCGGTATTATAAATGTCCGGATGATGAAAAGGTAGCGTTAGCAACACTGGAATTTTCTGATTATGCATTAAGTTGGTGGACTCAACTTGGGGTAAACCGCCATCGGAATTATGAAGGTGAGATTTCGACATGGGATGAGTTGAAACAGATTATGCGTAAAAGGTTTATTCCACCTCACTACTATAGAGAAATTAAAACAAAGCTGAGAAGACTTATCCAAGGTAGTAGGACAGTGGATGAATATTTTAAAGAGATGGAGATGCTCATTCAGAGAGCTAATGTGGAGGAGGATGAAGAAACAACTATGGTTTGATTTATTGATGGTTTGAACAGGCCGATAGCTAATACATTGAGGCTACAAACTTACATTGATTTGGAAGAAGCAGTTCATAAAGCCATTGAGATCGAGCAACAACTAAAGGAACAAAGGTTTGGTTCCTTCTCGACTTCGCAATATTACCGAGGTAACAATTCCAATTTTGATTTTAAGAGCTCAAAATCACCTTTCATTACTAACAAGCCTTCTTTGAGTAATGGAAGCAAGCAATCAGATTGGAAAAAAGGGGCTCCTGTTAAAACGCAAACACCTTCTAAGCAGCCCAATTTAGGAGATTCGAGTGCGAAGAGGACTCGTGAGATTGAGTGCTTTAAGTGCAAAGGGCGTGGTCATTATAGTAGGGAATGCCCTAACACGAGATTACTTCTTCTGAAAGATAATGGTGAGTACACTTCCGACTCTGATAAAACAGATCCAGATATGCCAGAACTTGTGGATGACAGTGATAATGGCGAAGAGTTGGTCGAACCACCAAAAGAAGGGGACTTTGCTAATTTCCATTGCTTTGTAGTTCGGCGAACCCTTAACATTCAGATGAAAGATGATGAGAGCCAAAGGACCAATATTTTCCATTCTCGGTGTTTTATTAAAGGTAACTTATGTTCACTCATTATTGATAGTGGGAGTTGCTCGAATGTAGTGAGTAGTTATTTGGTGGATTCTTTAAAGTTGCCTTGTACCAAACACCCTAAGCCATATCACCTTCAGTTACGAAATAGTCCTTGGTCACTTTTAAACTCGGCAATTATGAGGATGACGTATGGTGTGATGTAGTCCCCATGCATGCGGCACACTTGCTCCTTGGACGACCTTGGCAATTTGATCGCGATGTTACACACCAAGGTAAACTTAATCGATATTCCCTTGTATTTAAAGGCAAGAAATTCACTTTTGCTCCTTTAAATCCTACTGATGTATATAAAGATCAATTGAGGATGATAAAATTTTGTGAGGGGGTAAGGGAGAAAGAGCAAGTACAAAAGACGGAGAGAAAAGAGGCTAATAGTAGTGGAAAAAGTCAAAATTTAAAAAGCCCAAAGGTGAGTGAATCCTCTAGTGGTAAAATGAGCGGAAAAAATCTTTTGGCAACAAAAAAAGATGTGAAGAGAGCCCTACTTAATAAACAGCCTTGTATCCTTGTGAGGTTTAGGCAAAATTATTTATCTTTATCTAACATTAACGAAAATTTGCCTAGTGTGTTTCAATCTCTTTTACAGGATTATGAGGATGTTTTTAGTGAGGCCCCTAAAGCTTTACCACCTTTACGAGGGATAGAACATCAAATTGACTTAGTACCCGGAGCTTCAATCCCAAATCGACCAGCCTATAGATGCAATCCCGAGGAGACAAAGGAATTGCAAAGGCAAGTTGAGGAATTACTAGACAAAGGGTACATTCGTGAGAGCCTAAGTCCTTGTGCTGTTCCTGTCTTATTGGTGCCAAAGTTTGTGCTGTTCCTGTCTTATTGGTGCCAAAGAAAGATGGTACGTTTCGTATGTGTGTTGATTGTCGCCCAATCAACAAGATAACGGTAAAGTATTGACACCCAATCCCTAGACTTGATGATATGCTTGATGAATTACATGGTTCAATAATATTTACAAAAATTGATTTAAAAAGCGGTTATCATCAAATTCGAATGAGGGAAGGGGATGAATGGAAAACAGCCTTTAAAACAAAATTTGGATTGTATGAATGGTTAGTTATGCCTTTCGGCCTTACTAATGCACCTAGTACATTTATGAGATTAATGAATCATGTTTTGAGGCTACATTTGGGTAAATTTGTAGTAGTTTACTTTGATGATATATTAATTTACTCAAAGTCATTAGATGATCATGTTTTCCATGTTCGAACCGTTTTGGATATTCTACGAACTGAAAGATTATTTGCCAACCTTGATAAATGCACATTCTGTTGTGATAAACTAATATTCTTAGGTTTCATAGTTAGTGCTCAAGGTATTCATGTCGACGAGGACAAAGTTAAGGCAATTAAGGAGTGGCCGACTCCTAAATCGGTAACTGAGGTGAGATCTTTCCATGGTTTAGCCAGTTTTTATAGACGATTTGTGAAAGATTTCTCTACTATTGCTGCCCCATTGACTGAAGTTATAAAGAAATCAGTGGGTTTCAAATGGGGTGAAACCCAAGAAAAAGCTTTTCAAACTCTAAAAGCTAAGTTATGTTCTGCTCCTTTGCTTAAATTACCTGATTTTGCTAAAACTTTTGAACTTGAGTGTGATGCTTCAGGAATTGGAATCGGCGCCGTTTTAATGCAAGATAAGCAACCTATTGCTTATTTTAGTGAGAAATTGAACGGTGCACAGTTAAATTACTCGACTTATGACAAAGAACTATTGGCATTAGTTCGTGCACTTCAAGTATGGCAACATTATTTGCTGCCTAATGAGTTTGTCATACATACAGATCATGAGTCTCTTAAATGGTTAAAGGGACAAGGTAAGTTGAGTAAAAGACATGCCCGATAGGTAGAATTCATTGAAACATTCCCTTATGTGATTCAATAAAAAACAGGTAAAGATAATGTAGTCGCAGATGCTTTGTCTAGACGATATACTTTAATAACTACATTGAATGCTAAAGTCTTAGGGTTTGAACATATTAAAGAGTTATATGATGATGATACTGATTTCAGCCATATCTATAAGAATTGTGGACATACTGCTTTTGAAAATTTTTATCTTGTAGATGGCTTTCTTTTTCGTTTAAACAGGTTATGCATACCAAAGTGTTCCATGAGAGAATTGTTGATTCATGAAGCCCATAGTGGGGGATTAATGGGACATTTTGGAGTGGCCAAAACACTAGACATATTGCAAGAACACTTCCATTGGCCACATATGAAGAAGGATGTGGAAAAGGTATGTTCCAAGTGCATTACATGCAAACAAGCAAAATCTAAGGTAATGCCTCATGGCCTTTACACTCCTCTACCGATTCCTACTTCACCTTGGGTAGATTTATCCATGGATTTTATTTTAGGTTTGCCTCGAACAAAAAAAGGAAGAGATAGTATATTTGTTGTTGTTGACAGGTTTTCAAAGATGTCACATTTTATTCCTTGTCATAAAACAGATGATGATACACATGTGGCAGACTTATTCTTTAAATAAGTGGTAAGACTTCATGGCATCCCTAAAACAATTGTTTCTGATAGAGATGTCAAATTCCTTAGCCACTTTTGGAAGGTATTGTAGGGTAAGCTTGGTACTAAATTGCTTTATTCTACTACATGTCACCCCCAAACTGATGGTCAAACTGAAGTAGTTAATCGAATCTTAGGGACTTTATTACGAGCTGTTGTGGGAAAGAACATTAGAAATTGGGAAGAATGCCTACCATTTGTTGAATTTTCATATAATAGATCTATTCATTCTACAACTGGTTATTCCCCATTTGAACTTGTTTATGGTTTTAACCCACTAACAGTACTTGATCTTGCGCCATTACCTCTTGAACACGTTATGAATTTAGATGGCGAACAGAAAGCTGAGTTGGTGAAATCCTTACATGAGAAGGCTAGACAGCGAATAGCCAAAACAAATGACGCCAACACCAACAAAGCAAACAAAGGGCGCAAACGGGTTGTACTAGAACCCGGAGATTGCGTTTGGGTCCATTTGAGGAAAGAACGATTTCCTACAAAAAGGAAGACTAAGTTGGACCCAAGGGGCGATGGGCCTTTCCAAGTACTCGAGCGAATCAACGATAATGCCTATAAAATTGATCTACCTGGTGAGTACAATGTAAGTTCTACTTTTAATGTGGCTGACTTGTCCCCATTTGATTTTTTAGATTCGAGGACAAATCTTTTTGAGGAAGGGGGGAATGATACGAGTCATAAAGGCCCAATCCAAGTTCAAGAACGTGATGGGCTCAAATTGCCACAAGGCCCAATAATGAGATCAAAGGCCCGACAAATGCGGTCCAAACTAAATGGAACCATTCAAGAGCTTGTTAGTAAGGCCTTAGATGCATACACGAGAGAACAAGAAAATCAAGATTCACTTTCTTGTTTTCAAGAAAATCAAGAAATCGAATCTTGGCCCAATTTTGTTGTTCGAAGAGATTTCAAGAATCAAGAAAATCAAGATTTCAAATCTTGGAAATCTTGGTCCAATAAACCAAATCTTGCAGCCAAAACGCATTGGATCTCCATTACGAGCGTCAACGACCCAATTTTGGTAGGAGATGGATCACGAGCCCAAATTCTTGAAGGCGAGGCCCAATAACCAAAATCCAGCCCAATCAAGAAATTTCTTCATACTTAGTTGAAAATCAGGCCAAAATGTCAAAGGGCCCAATTTGTAAACATTTTACTTGTTTAATTTAATTTTTTAATCTTTAGGAGCATTACATGTAAAATTCGGCCCAAAACAGCCCATATAAGTGCATGGCCGAATTTACCTTGTTATTTTATTAATTAGGTTTAATTTTTTATTAGTTACTTGTGAGATTAGGATTTGTTGGAGGCCTATATAAGCATTGGCCAGCCACCCTTTGTAAAAACATCTTATTATTATTTTTCTATCAAATTTCAGATTTGTTGAGTGTAGAATTTTCTTTGGGGTTTTCTCCAAGAATTCTCTCTTAAGTTTTCTTTAGAAGTTGTTTTAACAATCTTTTGATTGTGGGAGCCATCTTCAACCTTCTTCTTGCCATTGATATTCTTTGGAGGGGAGATTAGAGCCGTTTGAAGAGATTTGTGAAATCTTTCGGGATTTTAAGGATCTTTAGGACTTATCCTTTAATTCTTGCTGTTTTCAATTTCTTTCTTTACTTTTCTTTGCTTATACTTGTGCCGATTTCTCATCTAATATTTTGCTGTTCTTGTTTGTTTTCCAGCATTGATTAAACTCAAGATCTCATCGTTTAAGTTATTCTCCTATTGGCAGCACCCATTCGAACCCAATAATCCCCAATTCATAGGGTTTGGCCGATTGGATTTCTTTCAATTTGGGAATCAATTGATTGCTGGAAATTGGGCATTCTTGGCCGAATCAATTCCTTGGCAGATTCGCATCTTTTCTTTCTTCTCAATTTCGTTTGATTCATCGATTCTATTTCTTTTCTTCTTGCTGCTCTTTTAATTGAATTTGGGAATTTTAAATTCAAATCTGATTCGGTTTAATCTTAATCTTTGTTTTTGATTTCAGATCTGTTCGTCTAGGATCTTTCGTAGGAGTTTCTCGTGACTTGGCAACTCGATCTTGGTCCGTGTGCAACCCCGTATCAGAAGGCTTTTCGTGTGCTTTGAATGATCACCAATGGTCCCTTTCATTCCCTTTAACCATGCATGAATATGTAAGGGTCAAGCATGCTTCATAAAGTTTTGCATTAAAAGTTTTGCATGTGAATGAATGATTGATTGAACCTTTAAATCCATCCCCCAAGTTGGTGCATGAATATTTTTGTTCAATGTGCCAAATTAATGTTGCTTCTTTTCCCTTGGACGTGCATGCATATAGATCATGCATGAATTTCAACCGAATGGTCCCATTAAGCTCCCATCGTGCAAATCGTCCATGCACATAAATAGCGCATTAAATTCGGCCAACATTCAAATAAATGCACCATTGAATCTGTCCTTTTGTATTTGAATGGTCTTATGAACCTTGATGGATGAATGAATTCAAGGATCCTTTGAATATAGCTTATGCATGCATTCAGCCATAAGTGAAAGGTAATTAGGGAATTTAAATGGCTAGTAGATTGGAGCTACAAAAAGCATAAATAAACAATTAGTTCATATCAAAACAATGGTTATAAATAAACGATTAGTTCATATCAAAACAAAGGCATAGTCAAACTAAAACTAGGTGACACAAAAAAGCTAATAAACACACATATGAGATTTGAACATAAATAAATCTTACAAGCATGATTAAAACAAAACACAATCTTGTGATAAAACAAGACACACAACTAAAGTATAAATATCTCACACATATACTTAAGCAAACAAATATAGACAAGATAAGCTGTGGACAAAATGAAATGCAAAGTTTATAAAAGTAAAAGATGGAATTTATTCCAAGTATTTCAAGGTGCCCGAATGGGCAATCTAGGCCCACTTGGATGTTCATCCATCACTTAAACAAGTTTTGGACTTTGGTTCATCCCATCTTGAATGTGACTAGCTTGGCCTTGGCTCCAAAGCCCGTGCATTAAACCAGTAAGGGCTTCTTTGAACCGTTTAGCTCAAGCCCTTGTAACAGGCCCAATTGGTAATTGTAAATGATCTTGTAATACCTTAACCTCTCCATGTGCAAATGGATCTTGAGTATTCGACCCATTCTCATCCTTCAAGGGTTCTTCAAAATTAGACGCTTGGCTTGATTCCTAGATCACATCAGGATCCCTTTAAACGATGTCTTAGCCTCTACATAATCCACCTAGTTAAAGAACGAACAAAAAAACTCTCTTTAACTTTTTTAGAGAGAATTTTCAAAAACTGTTGCTAGACTTTTTACTTTGTTTTCTCTTGGTAACCCTAACATAATCAGAGATTTATATTGCTTTTATTTTTCTTTGATATCGTATATCAGAAAGAAAGAAGATTATTCTCTTATTTTTAGAGAAAAAAATGGAAAATTAAAAAAAATTATATTCTTTTCAAAAGAATATCAATTTCCATGTCCAAAATTATTATAACTATTTATATATTAATAATTTCAATAAAATTGAAGTCACCAATTTGGTTGTGTTATAGACATGAAATGATCAGCATTAAATCTCATATAGACAACTAGAAATTGCACCAACAGACTGCATCCCTAATGCCAAATTCGGGTAGCCTCATTGCTCTCACAAATTGGACAACATTAGTACAACAATTAAACTGTCCTTAAACAACCTACTAGGCTAAAAAACACTTGGTGTTTATGCTACAACTTGCACTTATAGTGGCTGTTTCGATAAGCAATGTTAAGGCATTCAAACGACTGTAAAAATGTTGTATTTTAATATGTATAAGGTTGATCGGACAACAAGATTTAGACAAATTAAACATAAGACCTTAACAACTTTACCCTGACAGCCAACCTTCCATATTTCAAACATCTCGCAATAACAGCGAGTAGTATCTGACACATTTAGCTCAAATAATTCGTATACACCATGGCTGTCTCAACAACAAATTTGCAATTAAGTATAATCAAGTTCTTGCTCGTAAATCATTTCATTTTATTTACCCAAAACAGTCAGCACGATAAATATATAATTACAACATTTCAAGTACACAGTCTTGTATAAACTTAAGCTTACGAGCCATTAATAATAATATATCAATACTATCGGTAAATATTCTATATTCAAACAAAATAATGTAGTGTATTAATAATATTTAACACTTAAATTCCTGTCTTGTTTTGAGCATCACAACAATGACCCCAGTGTAAAGACCGGATTAAATTCAGACATATTTAATCCACTTAAGCAGCGCATTCGAACACTTAAAGTTTTCAACCTTTATTGGCTTAATTTTGCAACAATTGAAATAATTCAACTGACCGATTTCGGACAACATGAACTTCATTCGTTTTTATCACATTAATCACAGATTAATTAAAACAATATTACAACATTTATCCATCAAAGTAACAGCCACAGCCGAATGAATTTACCTCCTCTCCAGGCAACAACAATTAATTTCCAGACAATTAAATTCCCTCTTTTCCCCTATCAACTTATACCAGTTAACTTTAATTATTAATATTTGAACAATACTAAATATGAATTTTTGGACAACACTTTAAAACTCATAATGAACTATCTTAATCTCATTTTAATACTCCTCAACATGCATAAACCGATCAGCATGTACTTTAATCCAAACATTGTTATTTTATACTCATTGAACTACAATGCATGATACACAACCGAGCAACAAGTTGTATGACATCAACTCCATTTATCAACCGATTTACCCAAGATATAGCTCCAACATTTCCAACCGAAATCAACAAACTTTAAGCATTTAAAATGAATAAAAAAAATTAAAGGTTCGAGTTCAAGAACTCACCTAACCGAAAATCTCCAAGGCAACTTCCATCTCCCACTCGTGCTCTCTTCATCCAGCATTCGGCTACCCAGCTCTTCTCCCGTCAAATAACCCATGAAGAAAGAAAAATGAAAGATGAAAAGGTAGCTCCCCTTTTCCCCCTTTTTTTTCAACCCAAAACTAAAGAAGAAAAAAAATAAAAATTTCTACTCCCATTGACTAGTCACCCAGTTGAATTTCATGCACACAATTAAGCTATCATCATTATAAGCCATCATTAAATCCAATACCATCTAACTATCTAATTCATTTCTAAGTGACTACTAAAGGCCTCTATTTTATTAGATGGTTGGCCATATACTACCAATGTACACATTTATAATATGAAGTAAAATAAAATTACTTTCAAGTTGGTTCAAAATTAAAATTAAACTAAATTGTTGTTTCGGAACATGCTAAGGGCCCTCTAAAATTTCACCAAATCACAGTTTTTATATCATTTTAAACCTTAATTTAATTATCTTATAAGACCTTAAGCAATTAAAATTTCAAAGGGTTAACTTTTGCAACCTTTTCATTTTAGTCCTTATACCTTGACTAGTCATTTTTCAGTAAAATTACCTATATAACAAATTCGTAAATATTTAATAATAATACTTAAAGACTCACTCATCGAAAATAGGATTTTGAAACCACCATTTTTCGACACCACTAAAAATAAGGTTGTTACAATATGAGATGCCATAAAATGGAATCCTTGAAGTAGAAGTCCTTGACGTTTGGGGCATAGACTTTAGGGGATAATTTCCAAGCTTATTTGGCAAGAATTACATTCTGCTAGCAGTGGATTATGTTTCGAAGTGGGTAGAGGCGACTGCATTACCAACAAATGATACAAAAATAGTAGTGAGATTTTTGTGTAAAAACATATTTAACTTGCAAAATGGCCCTTGAAGACTTCTTCAATTTGCATTCAAACCCCTCCGCTATTCATGCCTTCCAAGATTTGCCCTACCTAAAAATAGCATGCTTGAAATCTTCAAACATGCCACATGTGTGGCTGGCCGTGGGGGGAGTCTTTGGCTGCTGATTTTGGTTATTTTTAACAGCCTTCTCAACCTATAAATACCCCCTTTGCTACTCACTTCAAACACATCTCAAACCCATTCATTTCTTCACTTCTCTCTCTTCATTCCCTTCCATTGTTATTCATTTTCTTCCCTATTCCTTTGCCAATTTCACCTTTTGAAAAAGAGTCATTCAAACACCATTTGGAGCAGCATTCAAGTGTTTGTGGAAGCCTCGGTTCAACAAGAACAAGCGGAGAATGAGGAGCAGAGCAAACTAGTCAAGCCTCGGAGAAACACCATATTTGATTCTTGTTCCCTATCATTTTAATTTTGTTGTTGTTATGATGAACATGTCTATGAATATTTGTGATGTTTATATATTTAATTTAATTAATATGACTTAAATTTAATTCGTGTTAGGTTGATTGCATTTTGTCCACTTAATTTATTAAAATTGTGTTTGTGTTGTTATAGGCCTAGGTAAGAGGTTTGATTAAGTAAAACCATGACTAAGTTCTTCTTGCAATACAGCTGTAAGGTAACTAATGAATTAATTATTTAAACAGATTGAAATTGTAATTAGACAGCTCATCTCGAAGATATGGGCGAGGTGATTGAGTCCTGAACATTGAAGTTGTAACATCAGGTTTGGTTACTGGTTCCATTGGTTCTGCCTCATCAGGGATTTCAGCTGATTGCATCGATTTGATCTCTGTGGGATCTTATTCTTCTTCTTCTTTTGGATCCTCACTTTCTTCAACTCGTTTCTGTAGAACAGAGTCTCCGGCTATTCAATAGAGGTCCCAATCTGTGATTGTGCCCTAGCTATAACCTGTCTTCTTTATGTTTGCAAGAATTTTAACTTTCAAACAAAAAATTATTATCGTAAAGGGAAAGTAATTTAGGCCAGAACGTCTAGCAGCACAATTCCGTATTTCTCTCAGGATGATTTTTCCCACATCAATGGTCTTTCTAGTTAAAATCGAGTATAATAAAACCATTTGCTCTAATGAAATTGTAGCCCATGTGAAATAGGCATAAGACTAAATCGAATGAAATAGAACCATACCTTCGCTAGTGGTGTCAAGTATTCTCTGTGACAAGTATGAATTCCTTGCTTTGACACAGTCCACTTAAGACTCGGAACTGTAAGTTCCTCAATAATTTCTTACAGATTTTCAGAGTCAATATTTCTCATCAAGGAAGAGTATTCGTCATCTTTGAAATCAAGTAATTCAAAGAATTCTTAATAGCATTTGAGGTTATTGGTACCTTGATTCCTCGAACAAAAACTTTTGCCAATTCGCTTGAGGTCAAATTCATGTAAAATTCACAAACTAACTCCTCATCTACACTAAGTCTTTTCTCACAAAATAATTCCCAATTGAAAGCTTCAGCAATTTGTTGAATGCGCGCCATGAAATCAATATAGTTGCTTTCTTTCAGCGTAAAACATTTTTCTGGGTACATTTGCTAATTCTTGAAAACATTTTCATATCTCGCTTTGGCTTCTTCACAATGGAATTTGTTTTGTGATTCGTCAATTTGGACAGAGGCATGAGTTCTCTTGCGAGGCATGATTAACCTGAACATAAGATGGAAACAAATATTTTCTCAAAAATTTAATTAGTATAAAATATTAATAATTCAATAAATTGAAAAATTAAATAATTAAATAAAATTGAAATTTAGTAGAAAAATTTGTCTTACCACCTTTATATAAAAATTAAGAACTCAAAGAAAATAAATATAAAGCAAAAGAGGTTTGTTTAGGGAAGGTTGTATAGTGTCTTGATGGTGTGGTACGATATGCAAGGGTGTTGGTGCGAGTAGCATGGCAGTAGCGGGATGCAAGGGAGCAGTGGTGCGCTAGGCGTGGCTTAGCGTGATGGAGGTAGCAACAATGGAGGTAGTAGCATGGGTGTGCCGCGCAGATGCGGGAGAGTGGGCAACAGGAAGGTGCGTCGAGTAGGCCTGGCGAGCTACTAGGCGCGCGAGCTGGTACAGAGGCTACTGGAGCTAAATTTGCAGGTAGGTGCAGCGATAAGAAGCAGGTTGTTGGGCTGTTGGCGCGCACGGGCTGGAGCTAGAAGCAGCAACTGGTGTGCATTGGGGCTGTTGGCCGACTAGGGCTGCTGGGCAGTGCTATTGCTGGTGGTTTTTGGATGCTTGGATTGATGGTTGAATGGGTGAATGAATGTTGGTTTGATGAGTGATGAATGATGGAGAAGGTTGGTGGAATTTATAGGGAAAAAGTAGGTGTTTAATTAGAATTTTTAGAACAATTTAATAATTAAAATATTCTAAGTTCTAATTCTACATAGAGTTAACAACAATTAATAATTAATATAATGTATATTAAATTATTATTTGCTATTAATTTATTGAAAAACTATAAAATATGATCAAATTTAAACTAATCCTAATTTTATACAAAGTTGATAATAATTAATATATATTATAATAAATATAAGTATATACTAGTTATTATCATCTTATTTATTAAATTAAATTAAAAACATTTATTCTAGATGCCTTTGAATATATTTACAAAAAGAGGCATCTAATTTTTTAATATTTACAAAAAGAGCAACCAAATTTTGAAAATAGTTCAATTAAGTACCTATACTTAAAGAAAATTTGAAATTGAGTTGCAATTAAAACTTGGATCAAAATTGACCTTTTTATTTGAAAAACTAGAAATTTATTTTGCCATTTAGGGAATAATTTCTTGGAAGATTATGTTAAAATCAATTCCTAGGAAAGATTGGAGGGGTCACAAGTGGTCCCGCTTAAGTTCCAATCTTCTAGACAGAATTTATTTAAACATACTAATCCCGAAAAGATACCCTAAATCATTTATTTAAAAAGGAAAACAAGAAAAACTAAATATCTGATAAAATGAATGAGATTTGATCCCGTTCAATTTTATCTCCCTAGTAATATTTTAATTGCTAAGCATTGACTCGAAAATTACCTCCCTTACTTTGAAGTTTGACAACTCCATATGGATAAACATGGTGAATCGTAAATGGACCAGACCAACGTGATTTTAACTTACCTGGAAAGAACCTTAATCTGGAATTGAATAATAAGACTTGCTGACCTACTTCAAATTCTCAAACCCGAATGTGCCTGTCATGCCATCTCTTAAGTCTTTGCTTGAGTAATTTTCCATTCTCGTATCAAAACATTCAGAACTCTTCTAACTCATTGTGTTGGAGCATCCGTTTCTCTTTAGCAAGCTTAAGATCCAAGTTGAGTTGTTAGAGAGCCCAATAAGCTTTGTGTTCTAACTCCAAGGGCAGATGATAGGCTTTCCTAAAGACCAACCGATAGGGTGACATCCCTAAAGGTGTCTTGTATGCTGTCCTGTAGGCCCATAAAGCATCATCTAATCTTTTGGACCAATCTTGTCTATTCGGGCAAACTACCTTCTCGAGTATGCCTTTGATCTCTTTGTTTGTTAGTTCAACTTGGCCATTCGTCTACGGATGGTAAGCTGTGGCAACCTTGTGCTTCACTGTATGTTTATCGAGTAACCATTTCAACCATTTGTTCACAAAATGGGACCAGTCATCATTGATTATAGCTCTCAGGGTTCCAAACCTTGTGAACACATGTTTCTGCAAAAACTTCATCACAACCTTAGCATCATTCGTCGGATATGCCTCAGCCTCAACCCACCTAGACACATAGTCTACTGCTACCAATATATATTTGTGACCAAAAGATGGAGGGAAAGTACTGAGAAAGTTAATACCCCAAACATCAGATAATTCTACCTCAATGATGTTTGTTTGGGGCATTTCATTTCTGTTGGTGACGTTTCCAACCCTTTAGCATCGATCATAGCTCTTTACATAAGCATACGCGTCTTTGAATAGCGTTGGCCAAAAGAATCCGACTTGTAATACCTTGGCCGCAGTTCGTGTACCTCCAAAGTGTTCCCTACCCAGAGCTGAGTGGCAATGATATAGAATCTTATGTACTTCATTTTCTACCATGCATCTCGTGATCATTTGATCTGCACACTTTTTAAACAAGTATGGTTCTTCCCAAAAATAGTATTTCACATTGTAAAGAAACTTTTTCTTTTGATGATACGTCTTATCAATTGGCATCAAACTACAGGCTAAATAGTTAGCAATATTAGATCTCTATGCCAATTGAAACAATTAATTCAATCTCATAAGCACATAAAAGATTACGTGAGCTAACAATGTATTTCTACCTTGAAACAGTTTAATAACAATAATCTTGCAAGTTATGCAAGGCTAATGTATCGTTAGATACCGTTGCTAAATTAACTCTCAGCTACCTTAGGTGATTAAACATGCACTGATTAAGTAACGTGTCAATTAATTACAATTTCAATCCATTTAAATAATTAATTCATTAGTTACCTTACAATTGTAATGCAAGAATAACTTAGTCATGGTCTTCCTTAATCAAACATCTTATCGAGGCCTATAACAACACAAACACAAACACAATTTTAATAAATAAGTGGACAAAATGCAATGAACGTAACACGAATTAAATTTAAGCCATATTAATTAAATAAAAATATTAACATCACAAATATTCATAGACATGTTCATCATAACAACAACAAAATTAAAAGGATAGAGAACAAGAATCAAATCTAGTGTTTCTTCGTGATAATGTGATACTTTTGATTCGTTTTGGTTCTGTTTTTCTTATAGATATAAGATGTTAACCGAATCAAATCATGCCATAGTGAATGAAGCTGAAAGTAATGTTCAAGCTTCCAATTAGGAAGCAAGTCAAATTGTTTCAGTTCTGGAATTGTTTGATAGTGAAATAAAAAATGTTTTCTACAAAATGATAAATTAATGGTTCCATAGTTTTATGAGAGCCAACCCTGTGGCTCTGCAACCTCCACCCTCGATTGTGCCTCCTCTGGCACCTTCGTGTCCTCAGAACCCCGTACCTGCAATGGTTCATCATCCTCCTATTGATAAAATTCGTAAATGCGAGTACTGGCTTGAGAATACACTAAGAGTATTTGTTGAATTAATGTGTTCACCCGATGACAGCTTAAAATGTGCTATTTCATTGCTGAAGGATAAAGCATACTCATGGTTATGTATGTTAACAACTATGGTTCCAAATGATTGGATTAACTGGAATTTCTTTTAGGCAAAGTTCAAAAAAAAATATGTAAGTCGACTGTACCTAGATAAGATGAAGAAAGAGATCATTAAGCTGAAGCAAGGAAATCGGTCAGTAGCAGAGTATGAATGAAAATTTGTTCATTTGAGTAAGTATGCTCGAAACATCGTATCGTCAGAAGAAGATACGTGCATTCATTTTGAAGATGGATTAAATGATGAAATTCAGATTTTTGTTGGAGCTTTTAAACTGTGAGAATTTGTGGAGTTATCAAAACGTGTGCAGAAAATGGAGGAAATTTGCAAAGATAAAATACACTCAAACATGAAGTCACGAGATTTTAGTAAAAGAGGGTCATCCAAATTAGTCCAAACTTCTTCGTCAATGAAATTTCGTAAAGATGCTAGTCGATTCACCTCTCCTTCTGGATTCACAGGTATAGATAAGCCCAGATAGAACAATTTGAGATCTGTTAATTCATCGGCTACTAGTGTGGGTAGTGTTAGAAATGTGGAAAAACCTATTTGTAAACATTGTGGTAAGGGCCACTTCGATGAATGTCGATTTAATTTGGGAACTTGTTTTAGATATGGTTCCAGTAATCATTTCCCCAAAGATTGTCGAAAGCAATTTAACGACTCAAGGAACCAAACTGTTAAACTTGAGATTACTTCAAAGAGAGGTAGAAAGCCAGGTAATGGTAGAGGTGGTACAACTGGTTGAGGGGAAGCTGTTAATACGATAGACTGGTCAGAGCCTAGAGCACCTGCCAAGGGCTGTTCTATTGGAGCTCGTGAGGAAGTTTCTGCTCTAGACGTTATTGCTAGTACATTCTCCCTTTCTGATATTAATGTTTATGCATTGGTTGAACCTGGGTCAACTCATTCCTATATATGCATAACATTAGTAAAAAAAAAAGAATATACCTGTTGAGTCAACTAATTCTGCTGTCAGTGTCACAAACCCGTTGGGTCTAGTCGTCTTAATTAATTAGATTTGTAGAATGTGTCCACTGAAAATTTTAGGGTAACTATTTTCCTACCAATCTAATGTTGTTACCATTTGATGGTTTGGATCTTATCTTGGGTATAGATTGGCTGACGAAGCATGATGCAATAGTAAATTTTTGGCATAAATAGACTACTTTGAAAGGTCAAAATGGTGAATTTATTTGTGTTGAAGCTTGTAGAACGAGATATGCTACGAATATGATTTTGACATTGTCAGCTCTGAAATTGATCAGAAAGGATTGTGAGGCATGTCTTGTGTACATTCTTGATTCATGGGTGTCAGAATCGAAAACCAATCAAGTGCCAATAGTTATTGAATTTTTGATGTGTTTCCTGAAGAATTACCTGGGTTACAGCTGATCAGAGAAGTTGAATTTGTAATAGACCTTGTACCTAGAACAACTTCGATCTCAATAGCCCCATACAGAATGGCTCCTACTGTATTAAAAGACCAAAAATCAAAGTTACAAGAATTGCTAGATCACGATTTTATCAGACGGAGTGTGTCGCCCTAGGGTGCATCGAAATTGTTCGTGAAAAAGACACACAAATCGACAAGATTGTGCAAAGACTACCAACAACTTAATCAAGTTACAGTAATGATTAAATATCTATTACCTCGAATCGATGATTTACTTGATCGATTGAAAGGAGCTACAGTGTTTTCAAAGATTGATCTATGGTCAGGTTATTTTCAGCTGCGAGTTAAAGAATTAGACGTGTCATTTGGTTGGACTAACACCCCTGTAACATTCATGGATTTGATGAATCGTATGTTCTAGCCGTATTTTGATCGTTATGTTGTGGTATTTATAAATGACATTTTAATTTACTCCTTGAATGAAATAGATCATGCCGACCATTTGAGAGTTGTATTGTAGATTTTGTATGAAAAAAAAAACTAAATGTGAAATTTAGTAAATATTAATTTTGGTTATGAGAGGTTGAATTTCTGGGTCACGTAATCTTTTTTGATGGTATCTGTGTTGATCCAAATAAAATATCAGTAATTGTTGACTTGAAAGTTCCAAAAAATCTTTTGGAGATATGTAGCTTTCTGGGCTTAGCGGGGTATTATCGGCATTTTGTTAAAAAAATTTCTATTATATCATATTTGATTACTAAACTATTACAAAAAGATGTTAGTTTCATTTGGTCTGATAAATGTTAGAAAGGTTTTGATCAGTTGAAGAATATGTTAACCGAAGCTCCAATTTTGACTCAACCTGAGACCGGGAAAAAGTTTACCGTTTATAGTGATGCATCTCTTTGTGGCTTGGGTTGTGTTTTGATGCAGAGCGAGAAAGGAATTGTTTATGCCTTGAGACAGTTGAAGCCTCATGAGAAAAACTATCCAACACTTGATTTAAAGTTTGCAGTGGTTGTTTTTACTTTAAAGATTTGGTGACATTATTTGTACGGTAAAAATGTCATAAAAGTTTGTAATATCTGATGACTCAGAAAGATTTGAATTTGTGTCAGCATAGATGACTTGAATTACTAAAAGATTATAATTTAGTAATTGATTATCACTCTGGGAAAGCTAATATTGTCGCAAATGCTTTGAGTTGAAAATATTTGTTTGCTTTGAGAGCTATGAATGCAAGTTTGACATTGGAACGTGATGGTTCTATTTTGGATGAGTGGATAGTGAAGCCAGTATTTTTATTGAAAATTCAAGAACTTTAGAAAGATGATCCAGATTTGTTATTGAGGCTGGAACTAGTGAAAATTGGTCAGAAGACTGATTTTTGATTGGTGTTGATGATTGTTTGTATTTTCGTGATGGACTGTGTGTACCGAATGATTATGGGTTAAAATAAGAGTTGTTGAATGAAGCTCACAATAGTGTTTATTCGATTCACCTTGGAAGTAACAAAATGTATAACGATCTAAAAAAATGTTACTGGTGGCCCGGTATGAAAGACAAAATATTAGAATTTTTATCTAGATGTTTGATATGTTAGGAAGTGAAAGCCAAACATCAGGTTTCATCAGGTTTGTTGCAACCTGTGATGACTCCTGAATGGAAGTGGGAGCGTGTTACTATGGATTTTGTTTAAGGGTTAACATTAACTTTGAAAAAAAAAGATTCGATCTGGTTATTGTTGATAGGTTAACAAAATCAACTCATTTTATACCTATTCGAACTAATAGTTCACTCGAGAAATTAGCTGAATTATGTCTCAGAAATTGTGAGATTGCACGGTGTACCATTGTCGATCATATCCGATTGTGAAATGAGGTTTACCTCTAGATTCTAGGGTAAGTTGCATGAGACTTTGGTCTCCAGATTGAATTTCAATATTGCTTTTCATCTACAAACAGATGGCGAGTCTGAATGAAAAATAAAGATTTTGGAAGATATGCTGCAGTCTTGTATAATTGAATTTGAAAGTAGCTTGGAAAAGTATTTACCGTTAGCTAAATTTTCTTATCATAACAGCTATCAATCAAGTATAAAGATGACTCTGTACAAAGCTTTATACGGGCATGGATGCTGAAGTCTGATATACTGGTTTGAACTGAATGAAAGAAAGTTAACTGGGGTTGATCTAGTTTGGGACACTGAGGATAAAGTCAGAATTATCCGTGATAATTTGAAAGTCGTATCCGATCGTTAGAAATCTTATGTTATTTTCAAATAGAAAGATATAGAATTTTCTGTTGGTGAGAAAGTGTTTCTAAAAGTCTCGCCCTGGAGAAAAGTGTTACATTTTGGCGGAAAGGGGAAGCTCAGTCTAAGATTCATTGGATCGTATGAAATTATAGAAATAATTGGGTCCTTGGCATATTGTTTGGCATTACCAATGGAACTTGATAGAATCCACAATGTTTTTCAAGTTTCGATGCTCCTTCACTATCATTCTAATCCATCACATGTGTTGCCTACGAATGAAATTGATTTGCAACCTAATCTAACTTATAATGAAGAACTGATTAAAATTTTAGCTCAGGAAGTAAAAGAATTACGGAATAAATGTGCTTCATTGGTTAAATTATTATGGAATCAACAAGGAGTTGAGGAAGCTACGTTGGAAATGGATGACTCTATGAAATCACAATATCCAAACCTATTTTCAGGTATGAAATTTTGAGGACGAAATTTTCTAAAGGGGGAGAGTTGTAACAACCCGTTTTTAGTGGTGTCAGAAATAATGGTTTCGGGACCACAATTTTGTCAAGTAAGTCCATAATAAATATTATTTTATTCATATGAGTCAACTATAATTTTATATTGAATATTGACTTGATGAATTTTCGCTAATTAAATAGATAGTTAAGTATAAGTGGTTTGTCTCGAAAGTCAAGTGGTTTCGAAAAATTAGGTATCGGGACCTCATTTCTATAAACTGAGCTCGTAAATATTTAATAATATTTATAGAGTTATTATTTATGTATGTGAAGGTTCGGTTCAGAAATTTTATTGTTTCTTTAGTTAATTAAAGAAAAAAGACTAATTTATAAAAGACGTAAAACTTAATCGCTATTGAATTTTAATGATTAAATGGCTTAATTAACATAAGTGGAAGGATTTATATGATAAATATATCAATTTCATATAGTCGGAAGGCTACTAAGTAATTTTTATACATTTTATGCATTAAAGTTTAATGTTAATAATAATACACATAATAAAAGTACAAAAATATAACAAAATCATCATCATTGTCACATCCCAAAATTCTAGTTATTATTGTTAATTCATTAAAAAGCATTTGAAGTGGTCTAGTGGTTAAGTGCGTTATGTAACTCCTAAATGGCCAAAGTTTAAGTCTGCATAACATCAATTACTTTTTTTTAATTTCATGCAAAAAATTGGTTACCTTTTTCCCATGCAAAACTGTCCACCTTTATACATGTAACTTCCATTTTTAATTTGCTTAGTAACTCTATGTTTTACAATTTGAAAGGGGTAACTTCCAAAGTAATTGTGATTAACTCTCGCTAACATCTTTCTCCCCTCTTGAATGCCTTTTTGGATAAGTGTTGACCTTGTGCCATCCATCTCTCTTTCCCATCATTTCTCATTTGTTTGAATTTTATTTCATCTTTTTTTTTCTCCTCCTATTCAACCACCAGGAGCCACCCTTCTTTGGAAGTTCTTCACCTATTTTTATTTTATTTTCTATTTTTTTATGTTCAACTCTTCTCTTCTCTCATTCCATCACCTTTGACCGCTCATAACCACCACGAAAACCACATTGTGCCACTACTTTTCTTCATATTTCATATTCCACCACCAACATATCAAAACCGTATCATCACTCTAGTACCATCATCCAAAAATCAATTTCTTTATTTATTTTTCTCCTCTTCTTTTAATATTTCTTTTGACCGTCACTTAGAAGATATTAATACTTCTCCATTACCAAAAATTTACAGTTTAAAGTTTCTCTTGGAGACTTCTTCAACTTTTGACATATTTGTCAATATTTGGGTAACAAGTATCTTCTATTTTTTTCTTTAATTTTTATTCATAATCTCATCTATTTTATTTTCTTTTCATGGAAACTAATTCAATTCACTCAATCTTTTCATTAAATTAGGTCCTCACACCAACTCAAGTCATCAACTTTAGAAGTGTTCATCTTGGATCATATTGGAATAAAGGAGTGTGAATCAAAGTTCATATTATCTTAGATTGGAAGTGATCAAAATTTAGTGGGATTTACGATTCAGATTGTAAAAGGTGTGCATTTTATACAAGTTAAATACGTAAGGAATTGACTATAAATTATCAATCTATTATACAAAGGAAAGCATAATGTTTTTGTTATTTCAAGTGAGTGACTTTGTGGTTATAAGGTAAGTTATTATTACTTGAAATTTTATGATAAGATGTGATAAATATTTTTATGTATTGAAAAATAATTTCTAATCTCATGTTGTGCAAAAAATCATGGTTATTTGATTATCATGATAACATGGATTACCATGGATATTGAAATTTATATATACATGAAAGCATGATTATCATGTCTACTAATTTACTCTGTTATTTGTTTGCCATGATGCATTACATGGGTTGGGGCATGATTAAAGAGGAAGATGTAGCAGTAATAATTTGCAAATTTGGTGGTTTGTCCACAACCTACATGTACTGGCAGCTTGTATGCGAATTTGGTGGCTTCGTCCACATATATGTTAGTGTGTTTTGGATGGATGAGTTTTGCGAATCTCCTTTTTGGTGTGTAATGGTGATGGGTAGGATTTCTCAAAAGAAATTGCATAATGGTTTTTATCAAAATTGCATTGCCATAATCATGTGCATAAAATTTGTAATTTTGTATATTGTGTATGTGTTTATTGATATTTAATTTGTTATAAAATTCACATTGAGCTTTTTAGCTCACTCTTTAGTTTTCATAAACTTTTTAGATGGTTCATGAGCGTAGGACTTGGATTTAGCTTGTGAAGGGGTCTCTCAGCTGAAATATTTTATGAAATGGTCAATAAACTTTTTAGGTTGTTATTTTGGACATTGGACTATTTATGGGATTTTTTACTTATATATTATAAACTGCGATGCATGCATGAGAGATGAACTTATAATTGTTTTAAATTTTTATTTTCAAATATTTTAATGATTTTATCTAATTTTTAATAAACTTATAAATTTAAGTTTCTTTTCTAACTTTTTCAAAGTTCGTTACGAAATATTTTACCAAAATCATTTTTAAGAAATAATTAAAATTAATGTTGCTAATTCTTTATTTTAATGATATAAGATGATAACTCGATAAAATAATGAACTTTTCAATATTTATGTTTTAATAAATTTTTAAAAAAATTAAATTATTTAGTATTTAAATTTTATGTTTTCACAAAAATGACTTTAACGTAATTGTTTTGACAAGTAAAAGTTTTTTAACGAATTTAATGTAGCTTCCGAAATTTGGTCATAACCTCTAGGCCAGATTTAGGGGGTTACAATCATATTTATTTTTCTTCTTTGGAAATCGAATGCTCCATTGAAGAACAACCAACGCTTCTGTCATCTTCTTTGTCTTTGAAAGGTATGTAACTTTGATCCATCTTTTGTAATTTTTATCTTTTTAAGATCGTTGTAGCTTAATGTAGCTAACCCAAAGACTATTTTGTAAAACTGCTAAAGATTTTGAAATTTACCATTGATGAATTCTAGGTAATTTTGAAGTTAAATGATGAATTTGTAACCTTGGTTGTTGATTAAGACAATTTTGTAAAAGAATTTTTGTTAGCTTTGAACCTAGGGACTAATTTGAAATTATGTAAAAATTTAGTATGTTAATTAGGAAGAACTTGAATGTTTAAAGGCTGTTTTGAGGTGCTATTAAACTTGGTTGGGAGTATTAGGGTTAAAAGTGAAATTTAAAAGTTTTGGTGTTAATGAATAAAGTTTAAAAGTTTTGGGAAAATGCGTAAAAGTTTAAAATTAAGGGGCATATGCATAGAAATAAGCTGAATTTTTTTAATTTATAAATTGAATTTAATCGTTATATAGATCAAGAGTTGAATTGAATGAAGGTTAATAGGGGAAAAGGAAAATTACAGATTAGTCCCTACAAGTCAACTAAAAGTATAATTGTAACACCCCAAACCCGTCCCAAACGTTATGGCCGGATCTAGCGATGTTACATGATAGGGTGTTTGAAAACCGAGTCGTCACGTTAAAACCATTTCCATTGAATTCCTTATCTTAATATCTTATTAGTTCCAAAATTGTGTTGCTTCATTGAATCAATAGCTTCAAAACGTTATTTGTTTGCAGAAGCTTTTAAAATATATTAAACAATCGTGCGTTTAAGAAAAACTTTTGTTTCTTTTGAAAATCGAGGTTTCCTACTACTAGCAGTTGTAATCCATAAGGTAAAGATAATTAAAACCCAAAACCAAAGTCCGAAAGTCCAATTACAACCCAAAAACTTATCCATTAAAGATAGAATAGAAATAAAACCAATTATTGTAAATATGAGTTAAAAACCATGAAAGTCCAAAACCGTGGTCACCGCCGAGTCCTCCACTACACCGATCCGTCTAGATCTGGGGATTGCTTGTGGGGTGAGTTTACAAAAACTCAGTTTTTAATCCCACAGAAAGCAAACAATAGCAAATCATAGTGCACAGTTAAAACAGTCTTGGGCCTAGGCTTAAGAGCCTTTCAGTGCACTTCCTCAAAATATAATTAACCCAACCCTAAGCAATGCAACTTACAAGTCATGACATGCCATCTCAGGACATCAGTACATATAACTAGTTCAGTACACAAGCATACTACCATCATGCTCAACACATATATAAATCAAACAATCAGTTCGTACAATTAGGGGTCTAAGTGATGCTTACCGACCCTACAGTAGGTTCACAGTCGACTTGGGCGACTCGTGCAACCCTAGCAATCAATTCAATGAAAATGGGCTCACACGCTCATGTGGTCTACCTGTGTGGGCCCACATGCCTGTGTGGCCCACTCGGTTGAAATTGGCCTTGGCCGCGTGGTCCATTTTTAATGTAACCCGTGCTACCTAAATATTCATATATATTTTCTCTATTTACTTATATGTTCCTTCAAAGCTATCTACTTGAGTCACTGTTACTAAATTATTTATATCTTGCGCTACAAAATTCCAAATTAAGGTCCACTTGATGTCCTTGAAACTAGACTCAAATAACTATCTACCATAAAACTTTCGGAATTTTTGGTTTAGCCAATAAATATAGTAAAATCTTCAATCTTACCCATGTTCTATTGTCTGACAGCTTCGCCTTTCTTTGCTAAAAATTAATTATCTCTTAGTAAAAAATTTGGATGATGTTACCATTTGTTTCTATTGGAAATAGGCTCACAAATAATTTAAACATGCAAATGTTAACCCCTAATTATTTTTCTCCAATTTTTTATGATTTTCCAAAGTCAGAACAAAGGAACCAGAATTCATTCTGATCTTGTCTCATAAAACTTGTCATATCTCGAATTTACAATTCCACTACTTACACCATTTCTTCTATGAGAAACTAGACCCAATAAAATTTAGTTACATATTTTTTTCATCCACTAATTCGATTTCCACAATTTATGCTGATTTTTCCAAGTTAGCCTACTACTGCTGTCCAAACAGCAAGCAATTTCGGCTTTTCCCCGAATCCTATTTTCTGTGTTTCGGGTACACACCTGATTTTGTTTGATGCTAAAACAGTCCCCGAGCACTCCAAAGCCTATAATTGAAAAAAAAGAGTAATTTAATCTCACATAACGTGATCCCAAATCAAACTCGTATCGAGGTTTTAACCCATAAACAACTAAACCTTACCTTCAACCGATGAACAGTAATTCCCACACAAACTAAGACTCCGATTGATGATTACGAGCCCT
The DNA here is from genome assembly GCF_007990345.1 of Gossypium hirsutum. Lineage (NCBI taxonomy): Eukaryota > Viridiplantae > Streptophyta > Magnoliopsida > Malvales > Malvaceae > Gossypium > Gossypium hirsutum. The sequence goes on along the minus strand of NC_053446.1, from coordinate 37,348,826 downwards.
TGTATCCTCCCCTAATTGGCATAAACAAAACACTTCAGAAGAAAGTTAACAAATAGAGACAAATCATGTATCTAAAACTTACTGAACGATTGTAAACAAACGTTGAGCGGCACGAGGCAGAGTGGGAAAAGAAAAATCAAGAAGATGAATGGTGAAAGAGAGTAGAAATTCGGCAACAATAAAGAAAAAAACAACAAGAGGGTGGAAGGATTTTGGGGAAGTAAAAAAAAAGGAAGAAAAAGATGAAAAAAATATTTGATAACCACCCAAATCCCTTATTTCTCTCCATCAAACTCCCCACTAAATCCACTTCTCAGATTTTTAGTCCATCTCAAACTCTCCTGGATGCACAAGCAAAAGTAATTCCCACGCCAATATTCGAACATAAGACCTCCTTCACACCAACACTCCACTTATCCACCAGACTAGCAGGCCCTCCACTTATCCACCAGACTAGCAGGCCTATTCTGTTAATTATTTACCAAATTTTACTTAAAAGCCTACTGACCAAAGATTTATTCATAAAAATACCAAATTTTGCCCAAGTCCTAGCTTGAACTTGAGACCTCCCAAACAAACCTAGAACACGGAACCACTAAAGCAGACAGATATTTTGTGTCACACATTCATAATACCCTAAATTAAAATTTTGGGGTGTTACAATTCTACCCCTTAAAGAAAATTTCATCCTCGATATTTACCTGATTAGTACGGATGAGGACACTGCTAACACATCGCATCCTCAGGCTCCCATGTGACCTACTCAGTGCTATGATTTCGCCATAGAACCTTTACCAGTGGAATGGATTTCCTTCTTAGAACCTTAACGTTGTGATCCAGAATCTGAACTGGCTCTTCCCCAAAAGTCAAATCTAGCCTAACCTCGATCTCTTCAACAGGGACAATATGAGTATGATCAAAGCGGTAGCACCTCAACATATCCTTCAGTATCTGAATCACCCTCTCAGATTGACCATCAGTTTGAGGATGGAATGCAGTACTGTAGTCTAACCTTGAACCCAGAGACTCATGTAACTTCCTCCAAAACTGAGACACGAAATGAGGATCCCTATCAAAGGTGATCGAAACCGGTACTCCATGCAATCTCACTATCTCAGAAATATAAAGCTTCGCCGGCTTCTACAAAGAATAATCAGTACAAACCAGTATGAAGTGGGTGAACTTAGTTAATCGATCCACGATGACCCATATTGAATCCTTCTTAGTGGGTGTTAGAGGCAACCCGTTAACGAAATCCATAGTTACGCGCTCCAATTTCGAAATAGGAATCTTAACTGATTGCAGCAAACCCGGAGGTAACTGATGCTCAGCCTTAACTTGCTTGCAAGTCAGACATCTACCCACAAAATCAGTAACCTCACGTTTCAACCCTGGCCACCAATATAACTTACAGTGGTCTCTGTACATCTTATTTCCGCCAGGATGCATAGCATAAGGGCTACTATGCGCCTCTCTCAGTATGGCTTGTCTCAAATCAGTATCATTCGGAACACAGATTCTCCCACAAAAACAGAGTACCCCATCACTATTTAGTCCAAAATCCGTAGTACTACCACCCTCAAACTGCCTAAATCGAAGACCCAACGACTCATCCTCCAACTACTTACCCTTAATCTGCTCAATCCATGACGGCTTAACCTGAAGCTCGGCTAATAAACTACCATCATCAAATAAACTTAGGCGAGCAAATATTGCCCTCAAATCAGTCACAACCCTACGACTTAGTGCATCAACCACCACATTGGCCTTCCCAGGGAGGTACTCAATGGTGCAGTCGTAGTCTTTAAGCAGCTCAATCCATCTATGCTGCCTAAGATTAATTTCCTTCTGAGTGAGGAGATACTTGAGGCTCTTATGATCAGTGTAGATGATACACTTCTCACCATACAAATAATGCCTCCATATTTTCAGTACGAATACCACAGCGGCCAACTCCAAGTCATGTGTCAGATAATTCGCCTCATGGGTCTTAAGTTGACGAGACGCATAGGCTACCACCTTACCATCCTGCATCAACACACATCCCAAACCGACATGTGATGCATCACTATAAACAATGAACTCCTTTCCTGGCTCTGACTGTATCAGAACAGAGGCCTTAGTTAGTACAATCTTGAGCTTCTCAAAGCTCTCTTGTTGTGCATCAATCAAGTTAAATGACACACCCTTACGTAGCAGCTTAGTCAAGGGTACTGCAATCAATGAAATACCCTCTACAAATGATCGATAATATCCCGCCAGTCCTAGAAAACTACGGATCTCATACACGTTCCTAGGATGCTTCCACTCCAACACAGCCTCAATCTTTCGAGGATCAACTTAAATCCCCTCAGCTGAAACTACATGACCAAGAAATGTCTCTTCACGCAGCCAGAACTCATACTTACTAAACCTAGCATAGAGTTGTTTTTCCCTCAAAGTCTGAAGAACGACTCGAAGGTGCTCATCATGCTCATCCTCAGTCCTCGAGTAAACAAGTGTATCCTCGATGAATACCATAACAAATTGATCCAGATAAGGCTGGAACACTTTATTTATTAAATCCATGAAAGCTGCTGGTGCATTAGTCAATCCGAATGGCATCACTGGGAACTCATAGTGACCAGAACGAGTCCTAAACACCGTCTTATGAATATCAGCCTCCTTAACCCTTAATTGATGATACCCACATCGGAGGTCAATCTTGGAGAAAACTGAAGCTCCTTGAAACTTGTCAAATAGATCGTCTATCCTCGGTACGGGGTACTTGTTCTTAACGGTAATCTTGATCAGTTGCCGATAGTCGATGAACATCCGCATGGATCCATCCTCCTTTACAAATAGTACCGGTGCTCCCCACAGAGACATACTAGGGCAGATGAACCCACGATCCAATAACTCCTAAATCAATCCTTAATCTCGTAAGCTCCTTCGGTGCCATTTGGTAGGGGGCGATACCTTGATAGGCTTCAAACTTGTAGCTGGATTTGTTTCGGCCTAAATTCCTTAAAGAATAGGAATCTGGATAAGGGTCTCTTTTCACATATTCGTCGAATGTTTGTCTCCTTGATGATCTCATTTTCGTCCTTTCATTTGGATAAAATTTCTCCTGTTGGGTTCTTGCTCGATGACTCCGCTCTTCGACACGATCCAATCGTTTCTTGATGGATTTGAGTTTTCGATCAAATAGATGCTCCATTTCATGCGTAAAGGCTTGGAGTGTAAAATCTGGCACACTTCCTCCAACAATTCTTACAGGACGGAATCCAACTCCCTTGTCTGAATTTTTTTCCAGACTTCGTGACATTTTTTTAAGAACTCACAACAAAGAATCTCACTATCCACTCACAATGAAATCTCACACACTTGGCTTTTTTTCTCTTGAATAAACTGAATATTCTCTTGCCTCTTTCCACTCACTCCTCCTCTCTAAGTTCTTAGGAATTATTTAAACTTAAAAAGCAGTTGTTGTGGGTCGGCTTACAACCTTGATGTTTGGGCTTGGTAAGAATATTGTAGGACAAAGGAAAGTAGGCTTGAAACAAGAAATGAAAAGGTTGGATGTGGCGAAATAGTAGAAGGTAGTAATAACTATAATTTGGGCAGCAAACAACAACAAAATTTCAAAACTAGCTTCTTTTTTTTTCATGAATTTTTTTTCACGAAAATTTTTTTTCAACTTGATATCCAATCTCTTAAGTTTGAATGGAAACTAGTTTTTTTCGAATTTTTTTTTCGAATTTTTTTTTGAGTTTTTTTTCGAGAAACTACTATACCGTAATGCCGACAACGTCGATTCTTACTCCAAATTCGCTAGCTCTGATACCAATTTGATACGAACTCGTCTCGTGATGTTTTAAGTCGTATGTGTTGCCCAATCGTGAATTTGTGTAAGGCTAAGTTCGTTTCTACAAAATAGAAGAAAGGCTACAAACAATAGTTTAAAAGGGAAATAGGTTTAACAACGAATGGAAAATTTGGCTAAGGGTAGAGAATGAACCAACAATAGAGATTGTTGACCCGAGTCTCAAAGTAGCTCTTAGGTGAATGGCGGTTTAGGTAAACAACAAAGAAAAGACCTCGACCCACTATCAAGAATGATAGGAACCTTGGTATATGATGAACCTCGACCCACTATCAATGATGATAAGAACCTTGGTATATGATGAACGCCACACTATGAAAGTGATAAGTTCGAAAACAAGAAATGGATAGACGCCACAAGCTATGCTTGATAAGTCAAATCAATTCCGAAAGAACAAAGAGAATTGGATAGCTCACAATTCAAATATTTCATCTATTTTCAGCAAAAAGTTCCTAAACCGCCATTCACCTAAACCTATTTCTTGTTGTTTTCTTTGTTGTTTACCTAAACCGCCATTCACCTAAGAGCTACTTTGAGACTCGGGTCAACAATCTCTATTGTTGGTTCATTCTCTACCCTTAGCTAAATTTTCCATTCGTTGTTAAACCTATTTCCCTTTTAAACTATTGTTTGTAGCCTTTCTTCTATTTTGTAGAAACGAACTTAGCCTTACTCAAATTCACGATTGGGCAACACATACGACTTAAAACATCACGAGACGAGTTCGTATCACAAACTGTTACTGCTTATATTACTGACTGAATGATAGGGGATTACACACTGAGTTTTCGTAAACTCACCCCATTTTTAACCTTTCAGGTAATCCCCAGCATTAGACGGTTCAGAGCTGCGAGGATCGGGGAGGGCTACACAACTTCACAATTTTTATTCTATTTTGCTAATTTACTAAAGCATTTAGATTTTGATTCGGGTTGTAATAAGGCTTCAAAAATTTTGGTAATTCAGGATTTTATTGATTGTGATTCTTATCTGCTAGAAGGAGAACCCGGTTTTTCAAAACAATAACTATTTTCAAATGCTACATTTTCGCAACTCAATTTTTAAATAACACATTTTCGCAAACCATTTGTTTTAAATTAAGCTTCCGCAACAATAAGGTTTTGAAGGTAACAAAATTTCTTTAATAAACCTCGATTGAAAATAAGCAAATGCAAACTGAGGTTTTGTACAAGTTTTGAATGACAAGAAGTTTGAAATTTGAAGAAGGGTTTTCAATGAAAACACAGTTTTCGAAAAACACTTTAATGTGACACACCAGATTTGGGAATAACGTCTAGGCTAGGTTTGGGGTGTTACATGGTCTTACACGTAACACAAGTCGATGCCAACGTCCCAGACGTGGTCTTACACGATAACATATATCAGAAATCCTATGTCATGACATATGTATCCTATCTATTCCTAAGGTTCGTACGAGACTTTTGGACACTGAATCTCGACCGGATCGAACTTGAAATATAGATCCTTTGCTCAATACACATTCGGCTATACACAAATATATTCACAAAAATTCCATTCATCATGTAACATTTATATATTATCAAATTTAACGACATTTATATGCTTATAGACTTACCTCGGATGTTGTCGAACGGTTAAACCAACTATTCGTCTACTTTCGATATCCCCCAATCTAATTCCATTTTCTTCCATTCTCAATTTGCTTGAACAAAGGCTGAATCCTTAGCTTGTTCTTTTCTTTTTCTATTCTTTTACATTCGGCTAGGAGAAATAAAAATAAAAAGATGATAATGGCTTTCTGTAATTTATGTTTGTTTTATTATAACATTATAATATGTTATTATTGCTTTAACTTTTTATTTTTAATATATAAAAACCATATATTATCAATATGCCGTCCACTACCTATTATTATTGGCTAAATTACAACATAAATCCTCCAAATTATAAATACGACAACAATTAGGCACTTTCTTATTTAACCATCAAATTTTCATTTTAAGCGATTAAGCCCTTTTCTCAAATTAAGCACACAAACAATAAAATAAATTCACGAAACTTTCACACACGTAAATTTACACATAATTAACATATAAAATAATATTAAAATACCTTTCAAACTCGGATTTATGGTCCCAAAATCACTGTTATGATTAGGGTCAAAATTGGGCTGGTACACCGAACTTACCCACGAACTATCTGAAATAGGATAGATGATTCCTGCATCTAACCATTTAATCACTTCCTATCTCACAACTTCTTTCATAATAGGATTGAGCCTGCTTGGCCCATCAGTTCGAGCTCTTTCACCTTCTTCTAAAATGATTTTATGCATCCAAAATGATGGCCTTATACCTCAAATATCAGCTATGCTCCAACCAATTGTTTTCTTAAATTTCTTTAGAACAACAATTAATCGCTCCTCTTGATATTTTGTCAGTTTCGCTAAAATAATCACAGGCAAAGTAGAACAATCACCTAAATACATGTATGTGAAATGGGAAGGAAGTACCTTTAGTTCGAGTTTAGGTGGTTTTTCAATTGACAACTTGGGTTGCACAAACTCTCTGACTTCCAACTCCAACGGTTCAAACTGTGTGAATTGAATATAATTTCTCGGATTGGCTTTCCTAAAAGCCATGTTTTCTTCAGCTTTTTCATCCTCCAAAGGGTCAAGATCTAAAGCTTTCTCCAATGGATCTTCAAAATTTCTTTCCAAAGAAACCAAGGTTTCTATCTCTTCCATAACTGAACACTCCTCTGCTGGATCGGGAAATTTCATTGCTTTAAGAATGTTAAAAGTTACCTGATTGTCTTGAACTCGCATGGTGAGTTCACCTTTCTGCACATCAATTAACGTGCTTCTCGTGGCTAGGAAAGGTCTCCCAAGGATAATTGGTACTTCCTTATCTGCTTCAAAATCTAAAATAATGAAATCAGTAGGAAAAATAAATTTATCGACTCTTACCAAAACATCCTTGATCTTTTCTTCGGGATATGCTAAAGATCAATCTGTTAGCTGAAACGTCACAGTTGTAGGTCTTACTTCACCTATCCCTAACATCTTGAAAATAGACTTAGGCATTAAGTTGATACTCGCTCCTAAGTCAGACAAAGCTTTACCATAGTAAAATTCACCAATGTTACAGGGTATAGTAAAACTTCCTAGGTCTTTCAAATTTGATGGTAGTTTGTTATGCAGGAACGCACTTCACTCCTTTGTCAAAGCAATAGTCTCATGCTCACTGAGACATTTTTTCTTGGACAATATATCCTTCATAAACTTCACATAATTTGGCATTTGTTCTAAAGACTCCACCAACGGAATATTGATGTGTAACTACTTTAGAACATCCAAACACTGCTTGAATTACACCTCCTATTTCTGCTTGTGTTGCTGCAATCTTTGCGGATATGGAGGTGATGGAACCTTCGGTTGAACCGGAAAACTTTTCTGAGTAGGTAAATCTGCATCCAAAGAAGATGTTAAAATATCTGAATTCACTAGATCAGGGTTTACCTTGTCAGACTTTGCAGATTCTGATTCCTTTGGTGTAGGAACTTCAACATCTGATTGACTCTTCTCAACGGGCTGATCTTCGACATCAATCAATCGGGGTTCTAGAATTTTACCACTTCGCAATGCCACTGTCCTGATATGTTCTTTACCCAAATTTCTTAGATTCTCAATATCACTCAGCAAAGTTCCTTGTGATCTATTACGTAACTCTGTAGCTAACTGACCCATTTGGTTTTCCAAAATTTTCAATGTTGCTGCTTGGGTCTGGATCAAAGCATCATTCTTTACCATGTACACTTTCAACAAGTTCTCCAAACTGTTCGATGCCTCAGCTTGAGGTGGTTTTGGAGCTTGCTGATTAAACCCTTGAGATTGGTTGGGTTTCTGCTACAATAAGTTGTTGTTCAATCCATTTCCTTGGTTGCTCCAAGAAAAGTTAGGATGATTATGCCATGAAGGATTGTAGAAGTTGGACTGGCGTCCTTGTCCACTCCTATTTTGATATTGGTTCCCCACATAATACACTGACTCGGGATTTGATGGACAATTCTCAAAAGAATGACCTTCCCCATAGTACACATAGGAAACTACTTCAAATGAACTTGGTGGTTGAGTTGCAAAATTATTAGTACTATTAGCGGTTAACTATTTTAACATAGAGAAAATAGACGATACCTGAGCCAATAATGAAGTGAGAGAGTCAACTTCATGAACTCCGACTACTCGTCTTCCTGAAGCTATTTGATTTGTTGGGCATTGATAGTTATTACTCGCGATCCTCTCGATGATCTCATAAGCCTCATTATAAGACTTAGACAAAATTGCACCATTCGTGGAAGCATCTACCATCAATCTTTTATGTACATTGAGACCATTATAGAATGTCTCCAAATGGATACAATGAGGAATCCCATGATGAGGACACTTACGAAGTAACTCCTTGAATCTCTCCCAAGCCTCATATAAAGACTCGTCATCCAATTGTTGGAAAGTTGTGGTCTCGTTCCTCAACTTAGCATTTTTTCTAGGTGGGAAATACTTAACCAAAAATCTCTCTGCTAATTCTTTCCATGTAGATATAGAACTTGGTGGCAATGAATTGAGCCATGCTCGTGCTCGATCTCGCAATGAGTACGAAAACAACTTCAACCTCATTGCATCTTCAGCCACACCAACTATCTTGAATGAATCACTCACCTCCATAAACAATCGAAGGTGGAGATGTGGATCTTCCGTGGGCATACCACACTAAATTGGCCCACCGTTTGTAGCATTTGAAACATCACTGGTTTCAATTCAAACTGAGTTGCCTCAATATCTAGCCTTCTAATTCCTGGGTTTAACTTGCTAAAAAGTGGCACAGCATATAGCTTGATGCATCGATCCCTATCATCAGCAATGAGGATGGGATTTCGTACATAATCGGCTTCATTACCTTGGTCTTGATTCTGATTTCCAAGGTCCATCTCGACTTGTCTTTGAGCTATTCATTCACGTCTTCTTTCTTTGAAAGTTCACTCAATTTCAGGGTCTACAAGGAGTAAATCAATAATTCGATCTATGCTCATAAACACCTGAACAGAAAATCACAAAAATTAAAAAGAATAAGTTAGTAATGCTAGAAATAAATCAAATTGAAAATAAATAATTTCACAAAAAAATGAACTATGACAATAGTTGACTATCCCCGGCAACAGCGCTAAAAACTTGTAACGTTTGGGTTTGTGCAAGTGTACATAGTCGTTATCAAGTAATAAGTAAGTATCGAGTTATTGTCTCCATAGGGATTGTATTTGTGCTAAGTCACTTAATTTGTAAAATTATATTAATAATTTGAAAAAATAAAAACAAAATATAGTTGAGAAGTGGTATAAACTAGATGCAATGATCCCTAATGTAAAGTATCCTAATATGCAGACTATATGAATGAAATAGATTTTAGTAAAATTAAACACAATTTGCAACAATTATAACATAAATAAACTAGGACAATTACTTTAATTAAACACAATCATGCTTAATAATATTCGAAAAAATATTCCATGGCAACTCGATCTTTCATGAGTTTTGGAAACCAAATTAAGTCCTTCCGGAATCCTTTACTTAGTAAATACGCATTTTACTGATCTTTATTTACTAAGGATTTCTTAGCATTCGTGTAAGGTAATGGGGACATGTTAGGTTTGAAACAATTTAATCACACAAATCTAAAAACTATGCAGATAACAGAGCCTGGTTAGGGTTGTTATGCAACCAACAATTCAATTGGGTTAGGATCTAAATTGAGCATGCACATTTCAATTATGCGTCCATTAGCCGTCGTCTGGTTAAGATCGCTTAGCTAATTCAGGTGCATTTGAATCACGTATGAACGAAATACAGACTTGATTTTAATTGAAAACATGATCGATTGAGGCACAAACATTATAAGCATGAATCGCATAAATATTATTTAATCAAAATAATCATCCGAGCTTAAATAAAATTTAAGCTATCTTTGTTGTAAACAAGAACATAGAACTCATAGCAAACATCTTTAAATTAAATTAAAGAAAAGAAAGATTAAACCAATTCAGAGTGGCTGTCACCCAAGACTCTGACTGACGAGGCTCCTTCACTTCTTTGCGTTGCTTCATTGCTGATGGTTCTCCAAGGTGGCTGACCAAGGGCTCTTTAAGAGGGTAATTTGCTAAAATCCTTATGCAAGGATGATGATAGGCGTGAGAGCTAAAAGAGTTGAGAGAGAGGATGAGAGATGAGAGGGATGAGGGATGAGGGATGAGGGATGAGGGATAATTGAAAAAGTGAGAAATGAACTCTTATTTATAGGTGAGGCAAGGGAGCTAGTTTGCTAAAATTAGGAGTGTCCATCCCTTGAAACCTCCTCCAAGAGTGGCTGGGCATGAATTGAGGAAATGTGGCTAATTTTTCCTTGATTGTTGGTCAATTTGAATGCCACAACAACTCAGGACTAAGACTCGTTCTCCAGCAAATCTTCAGGTAAATCTCTGATTTATTTAACTCTTCAAGGGCCTTATGTAATTAAACCAAAAATTGGTTTATAATCAGCCATGTGTAGCCAAAAATTGGGTTGACTTGGCCCCCACTTTGGACAGTTTTACAATTAGAAGAAAACTCTCAGACCGGTTAAAAATAGTAGATAGTTTAGATGACCAAATGAATTAATTTAACCACTTTAATTAATCAATTTACTTAATTAATTAAACCTAATTTTATTAATGAAATATTTAAAATGAATTACTAAAATATAAAATTATATTTTATTATTTATTTAATCATGCATGGCCCACTTCATAGCTTAAAAATATAATATGCTTAAATTAATATAAAATAAGCCACTTTATGCATGAAAACTATATAATAAAACATAAAATCACATTTTAATTATTTCTATGTCCTAATTTCATATTTTCACATATTTCATTAATTTATTAAATAATTACTTAGTTTTAAAAATAATTTTAAGTAAAAAGGTGATGAATTATATAGGAAAAATCCTATATATTTTTTCGTTTACACACCCTTGCATGTAAGTGCAATTTTGCTCGGTTTTTAATGATTTATATGTTTTTTAAGTCGTTGTAGCTTAATCTAGCTAGCTTATGGACTAATTTGCAAAACTGTTAAAGAGTTAGGGTTCCACAATTGATGAATGTGTATGTGTTTTGATGTTTGTTGGAAGAAAATGAATCTTTGTTGTTAGTTAAACAACATTTGTTAAGTGATTTTTAGTAAAATTGTCAAATAGGGATTAAATTGAAAAATGTGATATTTTCATGGTGAAATGTGTGAATTAATGAAATGTATGGGCTACTTTAAGCTTAGATGATATTTGGCTAGCATGGGTGTGGACTAAATTGCATGAATTTGCATTTTTATAAGTTTAGGACTAAATTGTAAATAAGTTAAAATTTTAGGGGCAAAATAATAATTTTGCCATAACAGTTTTTTGGATCGAATTGAATAGATTAATAATTAAATGAGTTAAATTTGATTATATAGATCAAGAAAATAAAAGTACAAAATTAGATCGAGGAAAATACAAAGTTATCGATTAAACGATAAATTTTTGTCGTATGAGTTCAAGGTAAGTTAATATATTAATAAGCTTTAAATTATATATATGTGTGTTTACATACTTAATTGATATATTGATTGATACAATACTACTGAAATTCTCGATGAGATATCAGCAGGTGTATAAATTTCCAGTTGAACCTTAAGAATAGATAGGATACAAATGACATGTCATTAGGGGTTACCGTGTTTGGGTACTGGTCTCGTACGTTCTACCGGTGGCTAATTTTTTTGGCATGTGTTGCAGTTACTCAACAGCTTGTGTGAGCAGCATCGTGTAGCTACGTCTTGACCGTCAGCTTGTATGAGCAGACCCAGTGATGGCTCGAGAGTGAGCATCTATATGAGATATGAGATATGAGATATGAGATAGAGATGGGTTCAACCATGTATTGGCACTTAGTGTGTGAGATACCTAAGTATCTGATATTATTCCAAATGGTTCAACCGGTATAATGTTATTACGAAAGTGTATGAGTTCGATATGAACTAGTACAAGTATAAATGTGAATCATGTGAGAATTGAGTCTATGAGATTTATGATTTCATGTCTAACCCTATGGATGAACATGTGTTAGGCTTGTGGATCAAATTGAGTTGCATTATGCTATGTTTAATTACTTAAATTGTGATTAAATGGTAAGCTGATTTATATGTTATATGAACTTACTAAGCTTAATTGCTTACTCTGTTTAATTTTCCATATTTTATAGTGAACCGGAAGCTCGTTTGGATTAAAAATTATCGGAGATCGTGTCGCACTATCAATCTCTCATTTTGGTACATTGGACTTTCTATATTTTGGTTAAATGACATGTATAGGTATTTTGGCTAATGTAGCCTATATGTCTTGATAAGTTTTGGCCATTTGAATTGGCTTGTAAAGTGGTCATATTTTTTTATATGTATATATGTATAAATGGCCTTGTGATATGTGGTGTATAGTTGCTATATGAATGCCTTGCTTATGAAATTGTGTTTTGGCACAAAATGGTTGGAATTGAGATGAGTTTGCATGCTAAGTTTTAGGTACAATGTCTCAGTCGTGTGTGACACATGGTTAGGAGAAACGGCCGTGTGTCCCCTGAAATTTCTAATGAAACCAAGTCATTGAGTTACACGGGATAGTCAGACAGGCGTGTGGTTGGTCGTGTGACCCAATTCAGTGAGTTACATGGGGTTGGACACGAGCTGGGACACAGCCATGTGATCCCATTTCGAATGCCCACATAGCCTGAGACATGGGCGTGTCTCTTGACCGTGTGAGACACACGGCCTAGCCACATGGGCATGTGTCCCCTGTACTTTGAAAATTTTTAATGTTTTCCTAAAAGTTTCTTGAGTTCATATTTGAGACCCGAAATGTTTTTAATGTTCATTTTGGGCCTCGAGGGCTCGTATTAGGGACTATAACATTTACATTGAATGATTTTTTTAGAATGAGAAATGAACATCAATTGTATACCTTTTTGATCTGTAAGTCCAGTAATGCTCCATAACCCCATTTCGATGTCAGTTATGTGCTAGGGGTGTAACATTTTATTGGTATCAGAGCTACAGTTTAGTCGATTCTAGGACTAACTTAGCATTTGTGAGTCTATCTATACATGCCATATTTAACCTGTGATAGTGTGATCTCTCCTGACAGTTTTTAAATCATGTTTTCATATAGTAATGGATTCCAATCGAGATGAATCCGATGATGTAAAGAGTAGTGCCCAGCCTCGATTCATAGAGCAGCACATCTGGTTCGAGACTCGTATCTGAGGGCGTGGAGGTGAGGCCAAGGAAGCCTTTGTCCAAATGATGAATGAGTGGTTCTCTGAGTTTTTCTAAACTAATCCGGCTGCTCATCAACTTCCACCCCAACTTTCCCCAATCATTTCCCGTAGCACCTCTAGTTCTAGAGCCCGCATGTTTAAGCAAACCGCCTGTGGATAAAATTTGAAAGTATAGGGTTGAAGAGGTTAGTGCTACAATTGATGATGACCCAGAGAGAGCCGAGTTTGGCTTGAGAATACGATTTGGGTCTTTGATGAATTGTCTTGTACGCCAACAGAATATGTTAAATGTGCGGTATCTCTTTTAAAAGATGCAGCATACTAGTGGTGGAGCACTTTATTATCTATAGTGTCAAGAGACCAGGTCACATGAGAATTTTTCAGACCAAGTTCAGAAAGAAATATATAAGTTAGCAGTTTCTAGATCAAAAGTGTAAGGAATTCTTAAAGCTGAAACAGGGTTGTATAACCATAGCTGAGTATGAAAGAGAGTTTGTTATACTGAGAAAATATGTCCGAGAGTGCAGTCCAACCGAAGTGGTTATGTGTAAATGGTTCGAAGACGGGTTGAATGAAGACATTAAGCTTTTGGTAGTGATTCTTGAACTGAAAGAATTTGTTGTGTTAGTTGATAAAGCACACAAAGCTGAGGAGGTTAGCTGAGAAAAGAGAAGAGCCGGTTCTGAAGCTAGAGATTTGAGAAAAAGGTCAACGGGTAACTTGTATTATTCATCATCAAAGATATCAGAGGATTCTCATAATTGTTCGATTGGTTCAGTGGGGTATTCGAACAGAGATCATGGAAAGCAACACACGAGTCCAAAAGCTTAAGCCACTTCAGTAACGAGCATTGGTAGTGTTAAAGCCAGCAAACCTGAGTGTCAATAGTGTGGTAGACGACATTGTGGTGAATGTTGGATGAATGCCAAAGCCTGTTTTAGATGTGGCTCACAGGAGCATTTCGTTCGGGACTGTCCTGAGTTATCTGAGAAAGACAAATTTCAGACTGTTCGACCGAGTAGTGCAGATGCAAGAGGGAGACCACCCCAACATACTCGAAATGTGAGTGGTAGTAGAAGTGCAACAAAAGATTTTACTATGAGATTCGAGGCACGGGTGCCTGCCAGAGCTTATGCTATTCATGCTTGGGAATATGCATCGGCACTAGATGTTATCACCAGTACTTTTTCTCTCTATAACACTGATGTAACTACTTTGATTGATCCTAGATCGATGCATTCATATGTCTGTATGAATTTAGTGTGTAGCAAGAGTTTACTTGTTGAGCCCTTGAATTTGTGGTTAAAGTATAGAACCCCTTGGGTCAGTATGTTCTAGTTGATAAAGTTTGCAAGAATTGTCCTTTGATGACTCAGGGTTAGTGTTTTCTGGTGATTTGATGCTTTTATCGTTTGATGAATTTGATGTGATTTTGGGTATGGATTGGTTGACTTGCAAGATGCTGTTGTAAACTGTAGACAAAAGACTATTGAGTTGAAATGTCAAAATAGTGAAATTTTTCGTATTGAATCCGATGATTTGAGTGGATTGCCTATTGTGATATTGACTATGCTAGCTCAGAAATATGTAAGAAAGGGTTGTAATGCTTACCTTGCTTATGTACTAGTTACAAAAGTGTCTGAGTTGAAGATTGAATCAGTGCTGGTGGTTTCTGAATATCCAGATGTGTTTCCAGAAGAGTTACTTGGGTTGCCACCAGTCAGAGAGGTGGAGTTTGCTATTAAGTTAGTACCAGGAACATCACTGATATCGATAGCTCCATATAGAATGGCTCATACAGAGTTGAAAGAGTTGAAATCTTAGTTGCAAGAGTTAATAGATGACATTTAGCATGACCGAGTTTCTCACCCTGGGGTGCACTAGTTCTGTTCGTAAAGAAGAAAGATGGATCAATGAGATTGTGTATCAACTATCGACAACTCAATAGAGTTACGATCAAGAACAACTATCCATTGCCACGAATCGATGACTTTTTTGATCGGTTGAAAAGAACAATAGTATTTTCTACAATTGATTTACAATCTGGTTATTATCAATTGCGGGTTAAAGATTCGGATGTGCCGAAAACTACATTCAGAACTAGGTATGGACACTATGAATTTCTTGTTATGCCATTTGGGTTAACTAACACTCCTACTGTATTTATGGACTTGATGAATAGAATTTTCAGACCGTATTTAGACAGATTCGTTGTTGTATTCATTGATGATATTCTGATCTATTACCGAAATGAGTCTGAACATGCTGAGCATTTGAGGATTGTGTTACGAACATTGAGAGATAAAAAACTATTTGCTAAATTCAGCAAATACAAATTTTGGCTCTGAGAAGTTGGATTTTTGGGACACATTGTTTCAGCGGAAGGTATCAGAGTTGATCCTTGTAAGATTTTCGCTGTTGTTGACTGGAAACCACCGAGAAACATATTTAAGGTTAGAAGTTTTTTGGGATTAGTGGGCCATTATAGTAGATTTGTGAAAGAGTTCTCGATGATAGCTACCCCGATAACACGGTTGTTATAGAAAGATGTGAAGTTTGAATGGTCTGAGAAATGCCAACAGAATTTTGATCAGTTGAAAGCACTGTTAACCGAAACACCAGTTTACAGTTTGGGATGTGTTTCAATGCAATAAGGTAAAGTGATAGCTTATGCTTCCAGACAGTTAAAGCCGCATGGGAAGAATTATTCGACACATGACATATAGCTGGCTGCTATTGTGTTTGCATTGAAAATTTGGCGACACTATTTGTTTGGTGAAAAATGCCATATGTTTACTAATCACAAGAGTTTGAAGTATCTGATGTCACATAAAGATCTAAATTTGAGACAACGAAGATGGCTTGAATTGTTGAAAGATTATGAGTTAGTAATTGATTATCACCCAGGGAAAGCAAATGTAGTCACAGATGCTTTGAGTAGAAAATCTTTGTTTGTTTTGAGAGCGATGAATACGCGATTGACTTTGTCTGATGATGGTTTCATATTAGCCAAGTTAAAATCTAAACCAATGTTTCTTTTGCCAATCTGTGAAGCTAAAAAATGTGCCAGTGAATTGGAAGCTAAATGAGTACAGTGTGAGTCGACTCCTGATTCAGAGTTTCAGATTGGAACAGATGATTGTTTATTGTTCCAAGGTAGAGTTTGCGTACTGAAAAATCTAGAGCTTATACAGAAAATTATGCTTAAAGCTCACAGTGGTAGCTTATCTGTTCATCCGAGGAGGAACAAAATGTACAGTGATTTGAGACAATTGTACTAGTGGTCGGGTATGATGTAACACCCCAAAATTTGGGCCTAGAAGTATTGGGACTTGAGCAAGGGAAGGTTAGGAAACTGTGCACAAAAGTATGTCTGCTTTAGTGGTTAAGGGTCCTGAGAGGAGTTTGAAGAGTCTTGGGTTCAAACTTGGGCTTTAGCAAAAATTTTGGTTTTAAGTGGATAAAGCCCTGGATGCTTGGATGTAGGCCTTTTAAATTATTGTGTTAAAAAAATGTCATAAGGAAGCATGAGTTTTCGTAAACTCACCCTTTCGGCTAACGGTTTGGAGCTGCGAGAGACTCAGAGGTGGCCACATGACTGCTGACGCTCTGCTGTAGCCTTTTTATTTGAATATTATGTTTTGGGTTTTAATTCTGTTATAAGGCCTTGGAGGGATTAAATTTTTTTAAAAGGGCTTTAGATTTCCTTATCTAAAACTGTTAAACACAAATTTCTAAAATCAACAACTATTTTCCAAAAACACTTAAAAACAGACGTTTTTATATTTCAAACTTTAGTAGCTTCCGCGATTGGAATAACCTAAAGTATCAATGCCAGACATTAAGTAAATGTTTTTGATAAGGTGATTTGCTAAACTCGAGGAAAAGGATTTAAACATAGAAATGAACTTTTAACGATAAACTCAGTATTTGGTCGACGCTTTGATGTGACACGCCAGATTTGGCCATAATGTTTGAGCTGAGTTTGCGGTGTTACATTTATTGGTATTAGAGCCGAATTGCAAAACTTGGCTGTGGAATGAGTTTTCAAATTTTTGGATTTTAGAAGGTTGTTTTCAAATATGTGAAGTGTTTTGATATACCTCTTCTGAAAAGTGTGGCACACCGAGTCTCCAGCACCGAATCCGTATGTTTTTTGAAAACTTTTTGTCTGTTTAGAAATTGAAATGCGATAAGTTAGAAAGTACTGTGACTGCTTTAGAAATTAGACTATACCATTCTAGATAGAGCAAACTGAAACTATAGGTGACTGGAACAGTAGTGAAACTTTGATCTGCATAAAACTGTTAGTACTGATTCAATGCGAATAGAAAATGGGCACAAGAGATACGCGCGAAAGTGGTTCAAGAGGCTGTAATAATGTTTTGAAATCAGAGTGCGCAGCGGGAGTGTAGTGGTGAAGTCTGTGTGGTATGACTATCTTGTTAGTTGGAAATTTCGATGATGAAATTTCTTTAAGGGGGTAGAATTGTAACGCCTCGAAATTTGGGCCTAGAAGTACTGGGCCTTGAGAAAGGGAACAGTTAGGAAACTGTGCATAAAAGTATGTCTGCTTCAGTGGTTAAGGGTCCTGAGAGGAGTTGGAAAAGTCTTGGGTTCAAACCTAGGCTTTAGCAAAAATTTTGGTTTTAAGTGGATAAAACCCTGGATGCTTGGATTTAGGCCTTTTAAATTATTGTGTTAAAAAAATGTCATAAGGAAGCATGTGGTCTAGTGGTTGTGTCGTCATTAAGGTTACAAGGGAGCCTGGGTTCAAGTCTTGGCTCTTGCAATTTATTTTGGTTTTTCTTTTAAGGGAACTTGGACTTTGGCCATTAGAACTTTTTATTAATTGAAGATAAAATGTGAGACAAAATAGCTTGTGGCAAGGAGGTAAGTGGCGTGTTGAGCTATTGAGGGGGGATATGGTTCTAATCCCATTGCAAGCAAAAAGTGATGCGATCCCGACCGCATCATGTAATGGCACCACTCAATGCCGTCGAGATTGGCCTAAACACAATGGCCCCAAGTGCAAGACGAAGCTCATTTTCAGCTCCATCAAACTTCTTTTCATGTGGTTCAACTCACTTGAGCTCAAGTCAGCTCAATTCAGCTCATTGAGCTCGTTATTAGTTCTTTAGATCATTTAATTTAATTGCTAGAATAAAATAAATATTTAAGTTAATTAGTTAATTTAGTTACAACTCTTAATTACTTATCAGCTTATTATATGTTTTAATTATGTTGTGTTAGCCGAATTTAATTAGGTGGCTGGACTAATTTGTCTCAATTTAGTTAGTATGATAATTAGTGTTTAATTTGTCTTGATGCCATTTAAGTTCAACCGAACATACATTTGAACCTAATTTAGTTCATGCTTTTCTTATAGGATGGACGAATGCATGAAAGAGCATTAAAGTCTAAGTGCATGAATAGCTTGGTGCAATGTATGGGAGTGTGCATGCACAATTGAGGTTCAAAGGAAGGCATTTAAGGGAGCACAAGTACTTGGGACGTTCATGCAAGAGGGGGCTGTTGAATGTTCATGCATTTGCACATTTATGGACTGAATTTATGGAAGAACATACCTTGGGACGTTTTAGGTATGTTCCATGTATTTTCAAGATGACCACTGAAGTTTTCAAGGCACTTTAAAGCTCCATTCAGCCAAGGGAGATGTTGGAACAAATAAGGGGCTGCACATCCATGGAATTAAGCTTTCTTCAAGATTAAGGATGCATGAATGCATCTAGTGAAGCAACATGATGTTTCGGTCAATCCATGAATCATCTCCAAGCATGAACCAAATTTTTAATGCTTCATTCATGCTCATTCAGCCGAATTTAGCTATAGTAAATTAATGATTTCTTTCTAGAATTTTCTAGCATATTCATGGCTGAATTCTTAGCCATTAAGTTGGCTATTCGGCTAGCCATGCCTGGTTCTATAAATAGTTGTTTATTTTCATTGTGAAGGACTTTTTGTCAAATTTTTGAATGAACTATTATTCTTGTGAGGTTTCTCCCTCTCATATTTCGTGTGAGTCTCGATTTGTCTTATCTAGCGTGCTAGTGGCGTCAACCGAACTCTTTTCGAACTTATCACCAATCCTGGTGTGGCGTTCATCCATCTCAATATACCTTCGGTTCCTACTTTGCTAAGTAACGGGTCGAGGTCTATCCTTCTATTTACAGCGATCACCTTAAGTCATATAAGTCCCGGGGCAATATTCGCTATAGTATCGAATCGAACTTGACGCTTAAGTTTCCTTTTCCATTTCAATCAATTATCCAATTACCTTTTCCTGATTTTATTCTTAATCCGAACCTACTACATTTTACTAACCCTACCATTCATCTCCAAAACCCTTTATAAGCTTCCGCATCCTTAGCTGAATCACCCATTTTCAAACTTGTGGAATGACTCGATTTAACCCGAGCTGGATCGCATCAAAAAGGATATTTACTTTGCTAGAATGAGGCTACAGGAGTTTGAGGTGGTTTCGAGCTCTGTAAGGTGAAGTTTGAATTCGTCTTGGATGGAATTGTGGAGCAAATCAAGGAGGAGACTGGGGAGAAAATCAAGGAATTCAAATTAGGGAGTGTTGTAACTGATTGGGAGACTTGTTTGTGCAATTCGGCTAAGGGGGTCTTTGGGTATGCATTTTTGGAATTTCAGAGTGAATAGGTGCCGATTTTCCTCTCGTCATTTGGGGGTTTTTGTTCTTTTTGGCGATTCTGGCTTCTTTTCTCCTTAGTGGTGATTTCGTAAGTTACCTTTCGTGCTCTTTCGGGATTTGATTAATGTAAGTTTTAGTGCCGAAATCCATATTCTCAATTTTGTTTCTTCTATTTTTTGCCGAATCACACTACTCTTTTACCTCTTACTCCTTTGTGACTAATTCTCCCCTCCTTACCTCTTCACTTAGTTTCAGTTTAGTGGTTCTTCTCTGGTAATCGTGAGTACAATCGTTTCTGGTTAGTGTTTCTTAGATCTTTTTCATGTTATCTCTACTTTAAGCCGAATACTTCTCCATTCTCACTTTCTGGGGTTCGTGTCTGTTGGGCATCTAGGCTTTGACAAGTGGCCGACTGCTTCGTTGTTCTACTTATCCTATTAGCTGATTTGGTGTGCTCAAATCCTTCTTCCGGCATTAAATCATGTTGGGGTAAGTGGTGTTAGCCGAATACTCTATGACTTAATATTGGGACTTTAAGCCATATTCTTGAAAATAGTTTTGCCTAATAAGGTTAGTTGCCTGAGTAGTTAATCATCGAGATCGATCCTTAGTCAGCGTTAAGAGCAATAAAGCTATTTTTGCTCTTTTAGGGCTTTGGAGTACGTGGATGATTCATACATTTCACAATCAGGTGTGTTTCTGTACACCGTAAATCATTACTGTTGTAAAGTCAGAAGAGGTGTGTAATCACACTGTCTCTTCTGTGAATCGGCAAAAGCTGAAAAGCTAAAAAGCTGAAAATACGACGATTGAGGCCACATGGGTGTACGAGCACTCGTGTGGTGAACCGAGCCCACAAACATGGTGTTAGACTGTAAAGGCCATCACGAGAGTTCTCGTGCTCTTGGGTCGTTATGAGCCTCGTTGGGCTAAAATGGGTCGTGTGGGCCTAATGGGCTCATAGGCCGCACACGGATAAAATCCATGTTAAGTGTCAAATACTAGAATGGGCTATGTAGTTCGCATAGTCGTGACTGAATTTGGGGCTAAATGGGCCACACGAGCATGTGGGCCCACTTAGGCTGAATGTAGGCCTTGGGCCCATTTGCACCACTATGACTATTTAGGTTATCTGTGTTGCTCGAGGAAACTGTAGGCCTTCGGAAAGGTTGTTAAATGACCGAAATACCCTTGAATAGTAAAATGACCAAAATACTCCTAGGGGTAAAATTACCATTTTACCCCTAACTAACGAAATAACCGCT
Organism: Gossypium hirsutum; assembly: GCF_007990345.1. NCBI lineage: Eukaryota > Viridiplantae > Streptophyta > Magnoliopsida > Malvales > Malvaceae > Gossypium > Gossypium hirsutum. Next base: position 37,327,636 of record NC_053446.1, on the reverse strand, counting down.
ACATCCCTTATGGTAGGTTGACTGATGTATGTATGAAAGCTATATGACTGATATTAAGCATGACATCTTGCATTCACGTATGTTACTATGGCATGTCATCCTGCATGGAGTTGGGTTAATATTAACGGAGGAAGTGTATGGCTTGTAGCCGTTCTGTTCAAGGCTTACTGCCTTTCTACTATTGGCTTTTAGCCATTCTGTTAACTGGCAGCGTTGCCGCGATATTTATGGCTTTTAGCTATTCTGTCTATAGTGTCGAGCCGTTCTATTGACTTAGTGCCGCAACCGGTGCTAAGCTTGGTGTGTTGGCTGGCTGGGTCGATTTTATCCCCACATGATGTGTTGGTTGGATGGGCTGGATTTCTGTCTGCATATCTGCATCTGATACTGATTCTGTAATGGGCTTAGGTCCACCTAGTTCTGTTAATGGGCTAAGGCTTACCTGATACTATGCCTATGATGGGCTCACGCCCAATCTGTTCCTGCATACCCTATATCTAACTATTTGTATTATAAGGGATTACACACTGAGTTTTTGCAAACACACCCTTCCATCTAACTGTGCAGGTAATCCCCATCTTTAGGCGATTTGAAGCCGCGAGAGACTCGGAGGTGGCCACACGACCGCTGACGCTCTGTTGTAGCCTTTTTATTTGAATTTTATATTTTGGGTTTTAATTCTGTTATAATGCCTTGAAGGGATTAAATTTTTTTAAAAGGGCTTTAGATTTCCTTATCTAAAACTACTAAACATGAATTTTCAAAATTAACAACTATTTTCCAAAAACACTTAAAAACAGACGTTTTTACATTTCAAACTTTAATAGCTTCAGCGATTGGAATAACCTAAAGTATCAATGCCAGATATTAAGTAAACGTTTTTGATGAGGTGATTTGCTAAACTCGAGCAAAAGGATTTAAACATAGAAATGAACTTTTAACAACAAACAAGTATTTGGTTGACGCTTTGATGTGACATGCCAGATTTGGCCATAACATTTCGGCTGAGTTTGGGGTATTACATATGAAACGCGACATTTTTTATTTTGTATCTAGAGGTTTGATTTGTCAACAGGAAAAAGCTAAACATCAAGTACCTTCGAGACTGTTACAACTAGTGATGATACCTGAGTGGAAGTGGGATAGAGTTACGATGGATTTCATATCGGGATTACCCCAATCTCTGAAAAAGAAAAATGCTATCTGGGTTATTGTTGATCGTTTGACGAAATCTACACACTTTATTCCAGTACATACATACTTTTCACTTGACTGATTAGCTGAGTTGTATATGTCTGAGACTATCAAATTGCACGGAGTGTCAGTCTCCATTATTTTAGATAGAGATCCGCGGTTTACATCACGATTTTGGAAGAAATTGCAAGAAGCTTTGGGTACGTGGTTGCAGTTTAGCACTGCATTTTATCATCAAATCGATGGTCAGTCTGAAAGAGCAATTCATATTCTTGAAGATATGCTTCGTTATTGTGTTTTAGATTTTGAAGGTAATTGGGAAAAATCTTTACTGTAACACCCCTTACCTGAGACCGTTGCTGGAGTCGAGTACGAGGCTTACCTGACTTAACTTACTAGTTTGGAGCATAAAAATTTTCTTTTAAAATTAATTCTCTCACGTTCAATCAACATGTCCCTAAAAAGGGCCCTCGAGACACTAAAACATGCAATGGAAACGGTTCAGGTCCAAACCAGGAACATTAAAAAATTTTCCGAATACTTAAATAAATCAAAATAATTTATTTTACTATTAACAATAAAACAATCCACTTGCGTGATAGTCACTAATTTAATTATAACTAGAGTTACAAAACTTGAAATTTAGATCTGTAAATTTTTCCTAAAACTACACTCATATGTCTTCTTAAAATAAAATTTCCAGAATTTTTGGGTTAGCCAAATAGTAGAGTTAATTCATTAAATTCTCCCCTGTTTCACTGTTTAATGGTTATGACCTCTATTCACTAGAAATCATTTATCTCATTGTACGAGCTTCATATGGTGCTTATACTTGTTTTTATTGAAAATAAACTCAATAAGAAATCGATACATATAAGTTATGACTAATATTTCTTTTTGTACAATTTTTAATGATTTTATAAAATCAAAATAGGGGACTTCAAAAACCATTCTGACCCTGTCTCACTAAAATTAAAATATTACAAAATATAAAATTTCTTTACCTACACCGTTTCTTTCATGTGAAAATAGACTAGATAAGATTTAATTATATATCTCATTCACTCTCTAATTCCATTTCTACTATCCTTGGTGATTTTTCAAAATCACATCAATGCTGCTGTCCAAAAACTGTTCCATTGCAAATTTTTACTCCTTTATAATTTCTTTGTATTAACTATCATTTAGGCATACATAACACCAAAACATGTTCTTAAATAGCCATTTCAATAACTAATCATTATCGAGTATTTACATGCTATTCATTAGCCATATCATAAGGACACACACACAAAATGACCAAGTCCCTATACATGCCATAACTTAAAACGTTTCAAATCACAAAATACCGAGATGGTCTACTGATAGTGTGAAACGATCTCCAATGCCCTTACGATCCCTGAATTGGCTTGACGATACTATAAAAAGAAGGAAAATAAAGGGGGTAAGCATAAAGCTTAGTAAGTTTACAAGCAAATAAATAACAACATTTATCATAAATAATTATACTCATAAATTATCATCAAGTATCATGATCTTTACTTTCTTCTTTACTTACTCTCTTACTTGTTTACTTACTTGCTTACTTAAATAACTCGTGATTACAACTTACTCCTCCCTTGCTGAAATTTTTTTTCTCACTTGATAATTGAGATATTCTTAACCCTTATAACTCACCTGAATCTATTTATTATGCTTTTACCTGAACTTTCATGTAACATAGTCTATTTACTAGCCCGTTGAACCACTTGGAATACTAAGGATACTAGGGTCTCCTATTTGATAATAACATGCCAAAGCCATGTCCTAGAGCTTGTCTTGCATGGGATGTTTCCTGTACTGTAGATACTATATCCCAGATATGGTCTTACATGAGAGTTCTCATATCAGTTCCCATGCCGTGTCCCAGACATAGTCTTACGGGGGACCTCTCATCTCGGTACCAACGCCATGTCCCAGACATGGTCTTACGTGGGACCTCTCATAAACTCAATAATGCCAATGCCATGTCCCAGACATGGTCTTACATGGGGTCTCATCCCCCTAATATCATGACATTTGTATTCGATACATTCCTAATGTTTACCGTAAACTTACGTCGGCACAAAATACGATCAAATCTAGCAACTTAGTCCTCAACCTTTTTCTTTCCCCGGTCTAACTCTAAATTTCATTCCTCTTGATCTATAATAGCAAATTTAGCTTATTTAATACTCACATTCATCAAAACAGTCTTTGACTCAAACTTTGGCAAAATTACAATTTTTCCCCTAAACTTTTGCATATTTACACTTTTCCCCAAAGCTCGGATAGGAAACTTCATCCCTTATTCTTAAGTTTTATGATATGCTGAAAATCTTTCCCTTCTATTGCAACATAAAATTCCCACTCTAACATTTACTTATGAAGATTAGGTATTTTTACTGATTATGTCGTTTTACTTGTTTTCACTTAAAATTGCCTAGCAAAAGTTGTTTAACATAATTTCAAACTTCATATTCTACCATAAAACATTAAAATAAACACATTTCACCTATGGGTATTTTTCCAAATATGAACACTAACAAGAATTAATGGTAGCATAAGCTAAACCGAGCCACAAGAACTCCAAAAAAGTGAAAAAAAATAAAAATGGGGCTCGGATGCACGTACTATGAGCTTGCGAAAGTGAAGAAGCCCTAGCTATGGAGTCCCTTGAACTTTCGGCCCTTATGGAAGAAGATGAGCACATTTTGCCATCTTTTTCCCTTTTAATTCTTTTTATTACCAAATGACTAAAATGCCCTTCATTAAAACTTTAGTTATTTTTATCTACGTATGTCCATTTTTGTCCATGAAAATCTAACGGTCTAATTACCATTTAAGGACCTTTACTTCAATTATGCACTTCTACTAAATACTTTATCATCTAAAGCTCATATTTACCCACTTTTGCAATTAAACCCTAATATGCAATTCAGACATACAATCGCTGAAAATTCTTATCGGTATTCTAACAGATGCATCCAATCAATCGATAAATCATAAAAATTAATCACAATAAACTTTTCTATCTTAGATTCGTGGTTTTGCAACCACTGTTCCCTTTAGGCCCTATTTTGGGATGTTACATTTCTCCCCACTTTAGGGGTTTTCGTCCCCAAAAATCTTATCTGTGAAGAGATTTGGGTACTATTTTTGCATAGCCTCATTGGGCTCCCATGTAGCCTCGTCTACCCCATGCTTATTCCATCATACTTTCACAAGCGCAATACTTTTGTTCCTTAGTTGCTAGGCCTCTCAAGCTATAATCTTTACCGGTCCTTCACCGTAAGCCATGTCTGGCAGAATCTCAACCACTGTTTGAGAAATCACATGTGACGGATCTGAACGATAATGGCATAACATAGACACATGGAACACATCATGAATCTTCTCTAACTCAGTAGGCAAAGCTAACCGATATGCTAAGGGCTCAACTCTTTCAGTCACCTCGAACGGTCCAATAAAATGTGGACTTAGTTTGCCTTTCTCGCCAAATCTTAGAAATTTCTTCAACAGTGATACTTTTAAGAATACCCTAAAACTCAATCTCTTTTCTTTTCAAATCTACAAAGGATTTCTGTCTATCTGAAGCTGATTTCAAACAATCTAAAGCTGATTTCAAGCAATCTCTAATGACTTTTACTTTCTCTGCTGTTTCTTTGACTAGATCAACCCCGTAAATTTGATTTTCCTTAAGCTCTATCCAATACAAAGGCGTACGACACTTATGTCCATGCAAAGCTTCATAAGGTGCCATCTTTAAACTCGACTGATAACTATTATTATAAGCACACTCTACCAACGACAAATATTTCTCCCAACTACGTTGAAATTCTAAAACACAACATCTAAGCATATCCTCAAGTATCTAAATAACTCTCTCTGACTGACCATTGGTCTGAGGATGGAAAGTTGTACTAAAACTCAACTTTGTCCCAAAGCTTCCTGCAATTTCTTCCAAAATCACGAAGTAAATCTTGGATCTCTATCTGAGATAATTGATAACGGTACTCCATGTAGTCTGACTATCTCTAAAACATACAACTCGGCCAACTTCTCAAGTGAATAATCCATACAAATTGGGATAAAATGAGCTGACTTCGTTAGCATATCAATTACAACCCATACTGCATCTTTCTTTCTCGGTGTCAACGACAACCCTGTCACAAAATCCATGGTAACTCAGTCTCATTTCCACTCAGGAACTAACACAGGTTGCAATAAACCTGAAGGTACCTAGAAACAAATTCTGAAATATCTCTTTTCATTCTTGCCCACCAGTACATTTTCTTCAAATCATTAAACATCTTTGTACTACTTGGGTGAATAGACAAAGAACTGTTATGTGCTTCATGTCAGATCTTTTGAATAAGCTCATCATTCTTCAGACACATATCCAATTTCTGAACATCAAACAACCATTAGAACCGATCTGAAAATCAGACTCTACACCTGACTCGCACTGAGCTCTTTTAGCTTGCAACTCACTGTCATCTTTCTGAGCTTTACAAATTTCTTCAAGAAACATCGATTTAGCTCTCAACTTAGCTAAAATAGAACCATCATTTGATAAAGCCAAACTAGTATTCAAAGCTCTCAATGTAAATAAAGACTTTCTACTCAAGGCATCAGCAACAACGTTTGCCTTACCCGGGTGATAGTCGATCACTAGCTCATAATCTTCAATCAACTCTAGCCATCTTCTTTTCTTCAAGTTCAAAACTTTTTGGGTCAACTTTTGCTTTAACTATCTCGAAGCATATGCTATTACTTAACCTTCCTGCATAAGTACACAATGCAATCCATTCAAGGATGCATCACTGTAAATCATAAATTCTTTATCTGGTTCTGGCTGTACTAAAACAGGACCTTCAGTCAACAATGCCTTTAACTTGTCAAAACTCTATTCACACTTCTCAGTCCATTCAAACCTGTCATCTTTCTGCAACAACCTTGTCAACGGGGTAGCTATCATGGAATATCGCTCTACAAATCGTCTGTAATAACCAGCTAATCCAAGAAAACTTCTAACCTCTAACACATTTCTGGGTTGTTTCCACTCAACAATTCTTGAAATTTTACTCAAATCAACTTTAATACCATCACCTGAGACAATGTGTCCAAGGAATCTGACTTCTCGAAGCCAGAACTCACTTTTGCTAAACTTAGCATTTAACTGATTATCTCTCAAAATCTGTAAAACCATTCTCAAATGTTCAGCATGTTCAATCTCATCAGGAGAATAAATCAGAATATCATCAATAAACACAACTACAAACTTGTCCAAGTATGGTCGAAAGATTCGGTTCATTAAATCCATGAACATGGTAGGAGCATTAGTCAAGCCAAATGGCATCACAAGAAACTCATAGTGACCATACCTAGTTTGGAAAGCAGTCTTCGAAACATCTGACTCTTTAACCCACAACTAACAGTAACCGAATCTCAAATCTATCTTAGAGAACACAGTTGCACCCTTCAATTCCTCAAACAGATCATCAATTCTAAGTAGTGGATATTTATTCTTTATTGTTACTTTGTTAAGCTGTCGATAATCTATACACAACCTCATCGAACCGTCTTTCTTTTTCACAAAAAGCACTGGTGCGCCCCACGGAGAATAACTAGGCCTTGCAAAACCTTTATTAGTTAATTCCTGTAACCGAGCTTTGAATTCTTTCAATTCCAATGAGGCCATTCTATAAGGAGCAATAGAAATGGGAGTGGTACCTGGAACCAACTCAATATCAAACTCAACTTCTCTAATAGGAGGCAAACCTGGCAATTCTTCTGGAAACACATCGGAAAACTCACAAACTACTTGCACTGATTCAATTTTTAATTTTGGATCTTTAGTATTCAATACAAAAGTAAGATAAGCTTTATATCTTTTTCTCAAACATTTCTGAGCAGACATAACAGAAATCATGGCAAGAGAACTATCTGACTCATTTGAATTAACTAGGATAATATCACCATTTTTGCATTTCAACTCAATGTATTTCTTTTTGGAATTCACTATCACATCATGGGCAGTCAACCAATCCATACTAAGAATCACATCAAACTCATCAAATGACAATAGCATAAGATTGACTGGAAAACAGTGACCTCTAATCATCAAAAGACAATTTTTACATACTTTGTCTACTAATACATACTGTCCTAATGGATTCGATACTTTAATAACAAATTTGGTGGATTCTATGGGCTTGGTCATATTAGGCATCAAACTCATGATAACATAGGAATGGGTCAAACCCGGATCACTCAAAGCAATAATACTAGTATCATAGAGAGAAAATGTACTCGTAATCACATCGGGGGAGGGTGCCTCTTCGCGAGCATGAATAGCATAAGTCCTTGCAGGTGATCTAGCATCTGGTCTAGCTGCTGAGTCTCTAGACGTACCCCTGTTACTTACTCCAACTCCCAAATTCCTCTATGGTTTCCCTCTAGTGGGAGCATTTCCCAATCTTGCACTCGGTCTAGGTAGTCGAGTACTACCCACACTTGCGACTGTAGTAGTTTGAGCTCTTGAACCCACAAGTCTTCTACCTTTGTTTCGGCTAGGATACCCGGCTAAAAAATTTGATCTAATAGAGAACTCTCTATGTAACACCCCGAACCCGAGACCGTCGCCGGAGTCGAACACGAGGTGTTAACAGACTTCAAACCACTTATTAAAAATTTCCCAGACAAGCTGCTAATCTGCGTACTAGTCACTTTAAAAATCATATCTTGAGTTATGAAACTCGAAATCCAGTTCCGTAAATTTTCCCCGGAACTAGACTCATATATCCATATGGTAGAATTTTTGTAGAATTTTTGGTCGGGCCAATTGGTACAGTTTATTAGTTAAAGTCGTCCCTGTTCCTGGGTTCAACTACTCTGACCCTTGTGCATTACGACTTAGATATCTCCCTTTACAGAGCTCCAATACTTATGCCGTTGGTTTCTAATGAAACTAGACTCAAAAGGGAATCTATAAATATAAAGCATGACTTCTAATTGTCTCTGATTAATTTAGGGTGAATTTCTAAAGTCGGGACAGGGGATCTAGAAATCGCTCTGGCCCTGTTTCACAAGAGTTTAATTATCTCCTAACATACAGCTCATATGGTCGTTTCGTTTCTTCTATATGAAAATAGACTCATCGAGCTTCGATTACATAATTTATTAATTAATTAATTCCATTCCTAATATTTTTAGTGATTTTTCAATCTCACGTCACTGCTGCTGCCAGCATCTGTTACTAAAGCAACTATGCCTATTTCGTGATTTCTCCTTGATCTAACTAGTAATTCATCATACATATCACAAATTATGATCATGACTAGCCATGCCAAAGGCTAATCATTGTCAAACATCTCCCTACTACACTATTGCCATATCATAAATTTTAACACCAAAAATAATCAACCATGACATATGGCATAAAAATCGAATTACCAAGACTTACGACCTAACATTATAGAACCAAATCCAACCGAACATTTATGCCATTTTCGCATGGCTAAAAGTTTACATACCAAATTTCAGCAAAACATATTAGCCTACACATGCCGAAATGTTCTCCTAAACCGACTAAGAAGAAAGTACCAAAACTTGCTAGCTGCTGTGATGACTTCGATGACGGCCCGATCACGCAAAAAGAGACGAGTCCAAGAAACCTAAAATAGGTGACAAGGAAACACCGAGTGAGTATATAACTCAGTAAGTCATAAGCAAAGCACTACCATGCATACCGAACCATGCCATAGTTCCTTAGACCTATCGGTTCAATCTCATACCAAGTCATGCATTCACATTCCATATACGAATCAATAGGATATTTGAGGCATTTTCATACATCATTTTATTTTCGTTACAATCATACAACTAAACGACCTTTCACCTATTCCACGATAAATCTTATGTACGTGACTTCAATTATAATTGTCACATAGGTTCAAACTTACCAAGCTCAACTCCAAATATAAACATAGCGCCTATTAGCCATGAACTCAAGGTACTTACCCGATCCGCTGTCCGTGATCAACTCAATAATGTCGCACACTTAGTGTCCATAGTGATTCAAAAATATATATTAAGTCCGCACACTCAGTGCTATATAATCAACTCGCACACTTAGTGCTATATAATCAAACTCGCACACTTAGTGCTGTACAATTTATACCCGCACACTTAGTGCCAATCTCATGATCATAAATGTTTATACCCGCACACTTAGTGCCGAAATCAACAACTCAATACATCTCACCTCTTTTCTTTTCATTGAACACTTTCATCACCACATGCATACATATATATAAATTTATCATTCCATTCGGCATAATTACATAGACATTATGTCTATTTAGATCAATACAAAATATATGCTTGGTGACTTACCTTATGTTGGGGAAAACGATTCCAACTCGGCTACTCGATGTTCTTTCCTTTGCCCTTGCTTGCCTCTCCACCTTTAACTTCTTGAGCTAAATCGATAAATTAACTAGTTTAACCGTCTTGCTAAATATTTATATCAAAATATTAATGATTTCATAGCATAGGAGACACATGGCCAATTCTTATCTTTCTACCCCATGCTTTTGAACTATTTGGTTAACAACCATATACTATCACCCTATTGTCGATAATCCAATCAAGGATAGTATCACAATTGTGTACACCCATATAGCCGAATGTGCAAGATTAAATTCAACATCACCTATATACTTAATTAGATGGCCGAATATACCAAATTAAAATCAACATTAAATGTCACAAGAACCCTAATCTAATTTGCAAATTGCTTGGCCAAAGACTCACAAGTGCCTTATCTATAACCTATTCGGCCTTACTACTTAAACTTAGCCTTTCATACATTTATATCTAATGTCATAGAGATGCCAAATCCTTAAGTGTTCCAACATCTAACTTACTCAATTCAACACATCGAACAACATTTATACCGATTTTGCTAGCACACAAGCCTTTGGCCGAATGTCATTAACCTCTAGTCACCTAAATTTTTATTCTTTAAAACTCATCCAACACTACATTCGGCACCTCCAACCTATAATTTAGATATTCTCAAGTTCATTCACAAGTACATTTATATGACACATATATCATTAACATTTTTCAACATGAATCTATAACATGACCGAATACTCATGCACATACATACATAAAGAGAACTCAAATAACACCCAAAAATCTCCTTTCCAAAGTGCATATATACCCATACATACGGCAACTTCCATTCTTATCTCCCAACAATGAATTCATGAATTTAGCTATGGGTTAACTAGACTATACACTTATCAACTTAATCTCAACATCAATTAGAATAAAATCACAATGCATACCTTTCCTTTGAACTAGCCATGGCCGAATGCCTTGGTTTCTTTTTTTCAATCTTTCCTTTCTCAATTTCGGCAATGAAGGAGATGAAAGATGAGCCTTCCTTCCTCTTTGTTTTCTTTACTTTATTTCACTAATATTATTTTTTTCTCACATAATGCCATTTCTTATTTTAATAACTAATTAAACATATATATTTGCCCATCAACACCCATCTTGGCCGGCCACTATAAAGAAAATTGGGCAATTTGATATGCAAGTCCACCCTTGTGTTGACATGCACTAATAAACCATTTAAAATTAGTCTATCATATTTCACCATGTCTCATATGATCCCTATTTAATAATTTCTCATGCAATTGGCAAAATTAGGGAATGAAACGTCGACATATGCATGTACACACATAATAAGCATAGAATATAACAATTAATTATTTTTACGACTCGGTTTTGTGGTCCCGAAACCACTTTCCGACTAGGGTCACGTTAGGGCTGTCACAACTCTCCCTCACATAAGAAATTTTCGTCCCCGAAAATCTTACCGGTGAATAATTTTGGATATCGATCCTTCATAGAGTCCTCAAGTTCCCAAGTGGCTTCTTAAATTCCGTGTTTATGCCACAACACCTTCACTAATGGGATTTTCTTATTTCGCAACTCTTTTACTTTACGCATCAAAATGCGAACCGGTTCTTCTTCATAACTCAAGTTAGGCTGAATCTCGATCTCAGATGGAGTGATTACGTGCGACGGGTCGGACCTGTATCGTCGAAGCATCGAGACATGGAAAACGTTGTGAATCTTTTCGAGCTCAGGGGGCAAAATTAATCGGTATGCAACTGGTCCAACTCGTTCGGATACTTCGTACGGACCGATGAACCTCGGACTCAATTTGCCCTTACGACCAAATCTAAGCACCTTCTTCCAGGGTGAAACTTTGAGAAATACTTTGTCTCCAACCTGATATTCAATGTCTTTTCTTTTCAAATCCGCATACGACTTTTGACGATCCGAAGCGGCTTTCAAACTTTCGCGAATTACTCAGACTTTCTGCTCGGCATCCTTAATCAAATCAACCCCAAGGATCTTACTTTCACTAAGTTCAGTCCAAAATAATGGGGTACGGCATTTACGACCGTATAAAGCCTCGTAAGGTGCCATCTTAATGCTTGACTGAAAACTATTGTTGTAAGTGAATTCGATCAAAGGCAGATATCTTTCCCATGAACCACAAAACTCTAAAACACATCTCAACATATCCTCGAGTATTTGAATTATCCGCTCAGATTGGCCATCGGTCTGAGGATGGAATGCGGTGCTAAAGTGCATCTTGGTACCCAATGCTTCTTGTAACTTCTTCCAAAATCGCGAGGTAAATCTTGGGTCTCTATCCGACACGATGGAAATAGGTACCCCATGCAACCGAACTATTTGGGAGACATATAATTCTGCCAATTTATCGAGCGAAAAATCCGTACGGACAGGGATAAAATGAGCAGACTTGGTCAATCTATCAACAATGACCCAGACCGAGTCTTTCTTACTCTGAGTCAAAGGCAACCCAGATACAAAGTCCATTGTCACTCGATCCCATTTCCATTCGGGTATCATGATTGGCTGAAGTAATCCCGACGGCACTTGATGTTCCGCTTTTACTTGTTGGCATATCAAACACCTTGAAACAAATTCGAAAATGTCTCGTTTCATACCGGGCCACCAAAATTGACGTTTCAGGTCATTGTACATTTTAGTACTACCTGGGTAGACTGACATTCGACTACTGTGAGCCTCATCCAAAATCATTGAAATAAGTTCCGAATTTCTTGGAACACATAATCGACCTCTGAACGTCAAGCAATCATTGTCGTCAATCCGAAACTTCGATTCCTCATTCGAAGCACATTCAGCTCGTTTAGTGACCAATTCAGCGTCGACTTTCTGGAATTCAAGTATTTGACGAATCAATAATGGTTTAGCCTCTAATTCAGCTACTAGCACCCCATCGGGTGAGACGGACAAGTGAGCATTCACCGCTCTCAAAGCAAACAGTGCTTTCCGACTTAAAGCATCGGCAACCACGTTAGCCTTTCCCGGGTGATAATCAATAACAAGTTCATAGTCTTTCAACAACTCAAGCCAACGTCTTTGTCGCAGATTTAGATCTCTTTGAGTCATCAAATATTTAAGACTTTTGTGGTCCGAATAAATATGACACCTTTCCCCAAACAAGTAATGCCGCCATATTTTCAGGGCGAACACTATGGCCGCCAATTCAAGATCATGGGTCGGATAGTTTCTCTCATGCGGCCTTAATTGTCTCGACGCGTAAGCCACAACTCGACCTTCTTGCATCAACACACAACCTAGCCCAAGTAAGGATGCATCACTATAAATGACACTCTTTGCCGGACTCCGGTTGTACTAGCACTGGAGCTTCGGTTAAACAAGTCTTTAGTCGATCGAAACTCTTCTGACAGTTCTCTGTCCACTCAAACTCAACATCTTTTTGGAGTAGTTTCGTCAACGGTGCAACTATCATCGAGAAACCCCTACAAACCGTCGGTAGTATCCGGCAAGTCCCAGAAAGCTCCGAACTTCAGTAATATTCCTCGGAGGTTTCCAATCGAGTATGGCCGAAATTTTGTTCGGATCCACTCTAACACCCGATGCGGACACCACGTGCCCCAAAAAGCTAACCTCTCTCAACCAAAATTCACATTTACTGAATTTTGCGTATAACTGCTTGTCTCGCAAAATCTGTAATACTAACCTCAAATGCTCGGCGTGTTCGGCTTCACCTTGTGAATAAACTAAAATATCATCAATAAACACAACCACAAATCGATCCAAGTATGGCCTGAATACTCGATTCATTAAATCCATAAATACCGTAGGGGCATTAGTGAGCCCAAACGGCATCACTAAGAATTCGTAGTGACCGTACCTCGTTCTAAAAGTGGTTTTGGGTATGTCCGAGTCTCGAACCCTCAACTGATAATAACCAGATCTCAAATCTATCTTGGAAAATACTGAGGCTCCCTTTAATTGATCAAACAAATCATCAATACGTGGCAACGGGTATTTATTCTTTATGGTCACTTTATTCAACTGACGATAGTCGATGCACAATCTCATGGTTCCATCCTTCTTTTTCACAAACAATACGGGTGCGCCCCATGGAGAAAAACTCGGTCGAGCGAAACCTCTATCCATCAATTCTTGCAATTGAACTTTCAATTCCTTTAATTCTGTTAATGCCATACGATACGGGGCTATTGAGATTGGCGTGGTATCAGGTACAATCTCGATGCCGAATTCCACCTCTCGAACCGGTGGCAACCCCGGTAACTCCTTAGGAAAGACATCTGAATACTCACAAACCACTGGTACTGATTCAAGTTTGCTTTCTGTCTCTTTGCTATCAAATACATACGCAATGTATGTTTCACAACCCTTTTTCACATATCTCTGAGCGGTCATTGAAGATATTATCACTGGCACCCCCTTCAAATCGGTAGACTCAACTCGGACTACCTCATCATTTGCACTCCTCAAATCGATGGTTTTTCTTTTGCAGTTCACCACTGCATCATGTACGGTCAACCAATCCATACCAAGAATAACATCAAATTCGTCAAATGGAAAAAGCATCAAATCAGCCGGAAAACAGGATTCTCGGATTATTAGAGGGCATCTCTTACACACTTTATCAACAAGTATGTATTGACCCAAAGGGTTTGACACTCGAATTACGAACTCAGTAGACTCAACAGGTAGAGTCTTACTGGATGCTAAGGTTTCACATACATATGAATGAGTAGAGCCAGGGTCAATCAATGCAATCACATTAGTATCAAGAGAGTGAAGGTACCAGTGATGATGTTAGGGGAGGATGCCTCCTCTCGTGCGCGAATGGCATATGCTCTAGCAGGAGTACGGTTCTCGGCTCGAACAGCCGTATCAGAGGCCCCTCTCTGACTACCACCCCTACCTCCTAAAATTCTCGGTGGTCTACCTCTAGTTGTCACTCCACTAGGTCTTGCACCTTGAATCTTATTCTTCTCATCAAGCTCCGTGCAATCTCTAATGAAGTGGTCCTTCGAACCGCATCCGTAACAGGCCCTGTTAGTAGACTTACCCCAACATTCACCTAGGTGTCGTCTTCCGCATTGGGGACATTCAGGTTTCTCTTGACGATTATTGCCCACACTAGCTACCGAAGTAGCTCGGGAGTCCGTCGATGGTCGTGCTCTGATGGAAATTCCTGCAGTCGTCCTTGACTTATTAGTGTCCTCCCTGAACTTCTTTACAGCTAAGAACGGAGCTTTACCCGTCGATCTTTTACGATAGTCTTAACTTCAAATTCAGCCTTCTTCTTCTCCTTTCCAAGTTCTTCCGCCTTGCAGGCTCGTTCGACTAGTGTTACTAATTCTTTTATCTCCAAAATACCCACTAGTAGCTTTAAATCTTCATTCAATCCTTCTTCGAATCTTTTGCACATAGCAACCTCATCAGCTACACACTCCCGGGCATACCTACTGAGTCTTACGAATTCATGTTCGTATTCAGATACTGTCATACAGCCTTGCTTGAGTTCCAAGAATTCCTTACGCTTTTGATCAATGAACCGTTGACTAATATATTTCTTTCGAAATTCCGTTTGAAAGAAGTCCCAAGTAACTCGTTCGTTTGGGACTATGAAATCAGGGTCCTCCACCAATAGTAGGCTGAGTCCCGCAACAAGGATATAGCACACTTTAGACATTCATCGGGCGTGCATGACAGTTCATCAAACACCCGAATGGTGTTATCAAGCCAGAACTCGGCCCTTTCAGCTTCATCAGTAACTATGGCCCTGAACTCCTCAGCCCCGCGCTTCCTAATCAAGTCTACAGGTGGCTTACTCAGCCTCATAGGATTAGTAACTGATGGCATTACGGGCTCTTGGGGTAGATTATTCAAATTCGGGAATTGTTGGACAGCCGGATTGGTTCGGGCATATTGCGCGACCCACTCATTCATCATGGTAAAGAAGGCTTGTTTAGCCCCCTCACCTTGATTATCCGCAGATGACTGAGGTTCAACAGGCAGCGTCCCTTGTGCAGGAGCAGCCGCTACACTTTCAACGTCATCCGCCAAGGTTCTCTCTACACCGGGATCCATTTACTAATCAAAACATAAATTTTAACCGTCAGAAGTCATCACACATTTAAACATTAACATTCGGCATGTATAGCTAGACTCATACGTGCTATGGTAGTCCTAGAACCGACTAAACCATAGCTCTGATATCAATTAAATTGTAACACCCCGAACCCGAGACCGTCGCCGGAGTCGAACACGAGGTGTTAACAGACTTCAAACCACTTATTAAAAATTTCCCAGACAAGCTGCCAATCTGCGTACTAGTCACTTTAAAAATCATATCTGGAGTTATGAAACTCGAATCCAGTTCTGTAAATTTTCCCCGGAACTAGACTCATATATCTATATGGTAGAATTTTTGTAGAATTTTTGGTCGGGCCAATTGGTCCAGTTTATTAGTTAAAGTCGTCCCTGTTCCTGGGTTCGACTACTCTGACCCTTGTGCATTACGACTTAGATATCTCCCTTTACAGAGCTCCAATACTTATGCCGTTGGTTTCTAATGAAACTAGACTAAAAGGAATCTATACATATAAAGAATGACTTCTAACTGTCTCTTATTAATTTAGGGTGAATTTCTAAAGTCGGACAGGGGATCAGAAATCGCTCTGGCCCTGTTTCACAAGAGTTTAATTATCTCCTAACATACAGCTCATATGGTCGTTTCGTTTCTTCTATATGAAAATAGACTCATCGAGCTTCGATTACATAATTTATTCATTAATTAATTCCATTCCTAATATTTTTAGTGATTTTTCAATCTCACGTCACTGCTGCTGCCAGCATCTGTTACTAAAGCAACTATGCCTATTTCGTGATTTCTCCTTGATCTAACTAGTAATTCATCATACATATCACAAATTATGATCATGACTAGCCATGCCAAAGGCTAATCATTGTCAAACATCTCCCTACTACACTATTGCCATATCATAAATTTTAACACCAAAAATAATCAACCATGACATATGGCATAAAAATCGAATTACCAAGACTTACGACCTAACATTATAGAACCAAATCCAACCGAACATTTATGCCATTTTCGCATGGCTAAAAGTTTACATACCAAATTTCAACAAAACATATTAGCCTATACATGCCAAATGTTCTCCTAAACCGACTAAGAAGAAAGTACCAAAACTTGCTAGCTGTTGTGATGACTTCGATGACGGCCCGATCACGCAAAAAGAGACGAGTCCAAGAAACCTAAAATAGGTGACAAGGAAACACCGAGTGAGTATATAACTCAGTAAGTCATAAGCAATGCACTACCATGCATACCAAACCATGCCATAGTTCCTTAGACCTATCAGTTCAATCTCATACCAAGTCATGCTTCACATCCATATACCAATCAATAGGATATTTGAGGCATTTTCATACATCATTTTATTTTCGTTACAATCATACAACTAAACGACCTTTCACCTATTCCACGATAAATCTTATGTACGTGACTTCAATTATAATTGTCACATAGGTTCAAACTTACCAAGCTCAACTCCAAATATAAACATAGCGCCTATTAGCCATGAACTCAGGTACTTACCCGATCCGCTGTCCGTGATCAACTCAATAATGTGCACACTTAGTGTCCATAGTGATTCAAAAATATATATTAAGTCCGCACACTCAGTGCTATATAATCAACTCGCACACTTAGTGCTATATAATCAAACTCGCACACTTAGTGCTGTACAATTTAAACCCGCACACTTAGTGCCAATCTCATGATCATAAATGTTTATACCCGCACACTTAGTGCCGAAATCAACAACTCAATACATCTCACCTCTTTTCTTTTCATTGAACACTTTCATCACCACATGCATACATATATATAAATTTATCATTCCATTGGCATAATTACATAGACATTATGTCTATTTAGATCAATACAAAATATATGCTTGGTGACTTACCTTATGTTGGGGAAAACGATTCCAACTCGGCTACTCGATGTTCTTTCCTTTGCCCTTGCTTGCCTCTCCACCTTTAACTTCTTGAGCTAAATCGATAATTAACTAGTTTAACCGTCTTGCTAAATATTTATATCAAAATATTAATGATTTCATAGCATAGGAGACACATGGCCAATTCTTATCTTTCTACCCCATGCTTTTGAACTATTTGGTTAACAACCATATACTATCACCCTATTGTCGATAATCCAATCAAGGATAGTATCACAATTGTGTACACCCATATAGCCGAATGTGCAAGATTAAATTCAACATCACCTATATACTTAATTAGATGGCCGAATATACCAAATTAAAATCAACATTAAATGTCACAAGAACCCTAATCTAATTTGCAAATTGCTTGGCCAAAGACTCACAAGTGCCTTATCTATAACCTATTCGGCCTTACTACTTAAACTTAGCCTTTCATACATTTATATCTAATGTCATAGAGATGCCAAATCCTTAAGTGTTCCAACATCTAACTTACTCAATTCAACACATCGAACAACATTTATACCGATTTTGCTAGCACACAAGCCTTTGGCCGAATGTCATTAACCTCTATCACCTAAATTTTTATTCTTTAAAACTCATCCAACACTACATTCGGCACCTCCAACCTATAATTTAGATATTCTCAAGTTCATTCACAAGTACATTTATATGACACATATATCATTAACATTTTCAACATGAATCTATAACATGACCGAATACTCATGCACATACATACATAAAGAGAACTCAAATAACACCCAAAAATCTCCTTTCCAAAGTGCATATATACCCATACATACGGCAACTTCCATTCTTATCTCCCAATAATGAATTCATGAATTTAGCTATGGGTTAACTAGACTATACACTTATCAACTTAATCTCAACATCAATTAGAATAAAATCACAATGCATACCTTTCCTTTGAACTAGCCATGGCCGAATGCCTTGGTTTCTTTTTTTCAATCTTTCCTTTCTCAATTTCGGCAATGAAGGAGATGAAAGATGAGCCTTCTTCTCTTTGTTTCTTTACTTTATTTCACTAATATTATTTTTTTCTCACATAATGCCATTTCTTATTTTAATACTAATTAAACATATATATTTGCCCATCAACACCCATCTTGGCCGCCACTATAAAGAAATTGGGCAATTTATATGCAAGTCCACCTTGGTTGACATGCACTAATAAACCATTTAAAATTAGTCTATCATATTTCACCATGTCTCATATGATCCCTATTTAATAATTTCTCATGCAATTGGCAAATTAGGGAATGAAACGTCGACATATGCATGTACACACATAATAAGCATAGAATATAACAATTAATTATTTTTACGACTCGGTTTTGTGGTCCCGAAACCACTTTCCGACTAGGGTCACGTTAGGGCTGTCACAACTCTCCCCCACATAAGAAATTTTCGTCCCGAAATCTTACCGGTGAATAATTTTGGATATCGATCCTTCATAGAGTCCTCAAGTTCCCAAGTGTCTTCTTAAATTCCGTGTTTATGCCACAACACCTTCACTAATGGGATTTTCTTATTTCGCAACTCTTTTACTTACGCATCAAAATGCGAACCGGTTCTTCTTCATAACTCAAGTTAGCTGATCTCGATCTCAGATGGAGTGATTACGTGCGACGGGTCGGACCTGATCGTCGAAGCATCGAGACATGGAAAACATTGTGAATCTTTTCGAGCTCAGGGGCAAAATTAATCGGTATGCAACTGGTCCAACTCGTTCGGATACTTCGTACGGACCGATGAACCTCGGACTCAATTTGCCCTTACGACCAAATCTAAGCACCTTCTTCCAGGGTGAAACTTTGAGAAATACTTTGTCTCCAACCTGATATTCAATGTCTTTTCTTTTCAAATCCGCATACGACTTTTGACGATCCGAGCGGCTTTCAAACTTTCGCGAATTACTCAGACTTTCTGCTCGGCATCCTTAATCAAATCAACCCCAAGGATCTTACTTTCACTAAGTTCAGTCCAAATAATGGGGTACGCATTTACGACCGATAAAGCCTCGTAAGGTGCCATCTTAATGCTTGACTGAAAACTATTGTGTAAGCGAATTCGATCAAAGGCAGATATCTTTCCCATGAACCACAAAACTCTAAAACACATCTCAACATATCCTCGAGTATTTAATTATCCGCTCAGATTGGCCTCGGTCTGAGGATAGA